>NC_134540.1:24775000-24795000 GCF_050624435.1 Tenrec ecaudatus | reverse complement strand
CTGTTGACATATTTCTCAAAAGACAAGCTAAGTTGAAAAAGTGCAAAGGGTTTTTTATTTAAAAAATGGTTAAGAGCACACAAACCGACAACAATTCTTTCTACTACCTCTATATTTTGTTCCGTGTTTCAAATAGGAAGGATAATAAAGTTTTCTCTCACTAAAAGTCACTGTAAGGACGAAGTGCAGACTGTACTGTTGTTGCTAACTGCTATTGAGTCAATTCCAATGCATAGCAACCCAGTGTGTGCAGAGAACTACTCTAGGGTCGTAAAGCCCGTGGCCTTTCAGAAGCACATAGTCAGGACTGTCTATCTCTAAGGAGCCCTGTGACATAGCAGTTATGCATTGGGCTTCTGGCTGCAAGGTCAGAAGTTCAAAACCACAGCTGCCCCACAGCAGAAAGCCAAAGCTTCTACTCTGAAAAAGAGAAGAAGAGGGAAGAGGAGGAGGAGAAGAAACAGGAGTAGGAGAAGGTGAGGGAGTGATAGAAGAGGGTGAGGGAGAGGGAGAATAATGGGGAGGAGGAGGAGGAAAAGGAGGAGGATGAGGAGGAAGAGGAAGAAGAGGAGGAGGAGGAGGAAAAGGAGGAGGAAGAGGAGGAGGAGAAAGGGAAGTCTTCACAGTTCAAAACTCCCACAGGGAAAGTTCTATTCTGTCTTACAGGGTTGTTGTGGGTTGGAATGGGTTTGATGGTGATGAGTTTGGCATTTTTCCGGTGCCGAGCAGTAAATGGCTTGATACTAATGAAAAGACGGTGGTCGGAACTCACCCAGTCCCTGGCAAAGGACATCATGCTTGGTAGCACAGTCAGTGAAAAAGAGGAAGACCATCAAGGAGATGGATTGACACGGTGGCTACAACAACGGCTCAAGCACACCCCTTGTGATGATGGCATAGAACTGGATAATGTTTCCTTGTGTCATACACTAGGAGGTGGAGCCAACTCGATGGCACCTTACAGGAGCATCCAGGAAGAAAAGCCTGGTAATCTGAGTCCAAAGAGTCCGTCTTGCAAACCCCACGGCACAGGTGTGCTCTGCGGGAGCTCACCATCTGTGGAGTTGACTTGGGAGCAATTTGGTTGGATGCTGATCTCAAACACAGATTCCATTGTGGGTTGTTGTTTTTTAATGTAGTAGCTTGGAAGGAAAGGTTGGCCTACCACCCTCACATACATATGCATAATGACCATTACAGAGGATACTTAAAGAATACACACTGCTCTATCCGAACAGACCAGTCTGTACTCCTCTCAGAAAGGTACTCGTGGGCAACCGTTATCCCACATTTAAGAGGTCTTATAAGTTAAAATCCTGTCTCATCAATGACACCTCCCTGGGTTAGCTTCTTCCGGTTTAGAATATACACAAGCTTCAAGGATCCCTTGGAAAGCTAAACTCTATCAACTTGTCTGGTATTCGATCTGTATTTACATCTAACCTCCATGAGATACTAACAAACACCGTTATTCCTTCTTTTGCTTTGTAAAGGCCAGAGAACCACAAAAAGTCACAGATATGTTTTCCCAGAATTCAGGAAGAGACGCTGTAAGTCATTGAGAATTGAGAGGATTCAGAGCAGCCTTAGTACATCAGAGGTGAAATGACATCTCCGTTGCATCTCGGTGACTAGACCCTGAGACTTTGCTATTTTCTTCTCTGACAGCCCTCCGTCCTGGGCATGGGAAGTAATCGCAATGAGAGGCATGTGAGCAGAGTCTTTGCCACTGGGCTTTCATAAATCTTGCCAGTTCCCAGTGAACACCACCAAATATTCGCAGCTGAGGAGCATTTGGTCTGGCTTAAATTAACATATCTCAGCAGTCAGAAGTCATTAAGCTTCATCAATGATTTGAAATATTTTTTTCCCCGTTTCAAAAAAAAAGACGTTGACTTTTATTTATTTTTCTGGATAAAGAAACTAGTAAAAAATAAAACAAATACCATGGAAATGGAAATTCCTTTTGCAGGAAAAAAAAAAGGTAAGTGTGTCTTTTCACTGCTCTTGGTAAATTTGCCAGTACAACTTAAAAATTATTTTAGCACTTATACATGGATAATTAATCAAATAATATTTCAAGAAGATACATAATGTGAGGCCATATTTTTATGAAAAAAATATTTTAAGTATGAAAATGTGCAAGTGTGTTAACATTCTCTGTGACTGTGGGCACTATCCATTGTCAAGCTAACAAAAAATGATGGCATTTGAAGAAATAGTCCATTTGCAAGTTTTCACATATGAAGCAAAGAAAGAAAACAGATATATGCTTTTATAAGACAGATTCTTATAGAAAGTTCATTAGGACTGAAGGAAATGGAAAAATTGATTAGGGCAATTCTGTGAATATGCCAGGAAGTATTCAACGAAAAATGTAAGGTAGTTGATTCTATTGATGAGAATAAGATTTCTAATTCATATCAATACACTCACCGAACAATGAGCGCTTCTCACCTACTGCGTGGTATGCTCCATCTCTAAGAAATAAGACTGGCTGAGTCGAGTTCTTACTCACTGCCATCGTCTTGATGCTGTCTCATGGCATCCTTGTAGGGCAGAGCAGAACTGCCACTGTCAGTTGAAGCCTCAACTCTCTCCCCCAGAGAAGCTGGTGGTTTTCAACTACTGACCTTCCACTTAGCAGCCCAAAGCATATGCGCTTTGCCACCAGGGCTCCTCTGTGGAGCGCTGGGAGGCTCCACGAAATGACTTACACACTGGGTTGCTATCCGCAAGGCTGGCAGTTGAAGTCAACCAATATATCCCTGAAAAGAAAGCCTAGCAATCACGCTGGCTCTGAAAACCCAGCGCTGAGAATCCAGTGGTGCACAATCCGCTCTCACCTGCCTGGGATCACCTTCAGTTGGAATCGACTTGAAGGCATTTTTTTTTTAAGTTTTAGCAGATTTTAGAAACAGAAGTTTGGCTCCAGTTCTATTTCCCTTACAAACAGTTGTGTCCCCCGGAACTAGGCAGTCAACTTTCCAGAGCCTGGGTCTGTAACAATGAAAATAACACCCATCTTGCAAGTCACTGAGGATTAGAGATAACGCACAAAACACAGTGGCTGCCACACACTAAGTGCTGTATAAATGGAAGCTGTTAATATTAATATTTTAAGAATAGTCAAATGAGCACCATTACTGTCAGCATGTAATTCATTTTTATATATTCTCACACAGAGTGAGTTTTATTAATTGCCAACATACAGCTAGGGAGATCCCTTTTATTCTAACAAATAACCGACAATAGAAATTTAGATGTTGACCACAAGCAAAACTAGGAGCAAGGAAATAGAATATGAGAAAATGAAAATTTTATGAAGAGGCAAAAGGAGCCTTATTTTTAATGTTTTAATTAAATGGCACACTTTGAACAAAATTTTGATTGGGGTATTTTCAGTCTATTTGTTCACCACTCGGAGGTACGGCATGTGGGATACAAGCCAGCGCCACCTGCCTAGAGGTGGGTGTTCCTTTTCCTATTCTGTGCTGCTGGAAGAAACAAAACAAAACAAAAACAAACATGTATTTCTGACTATAACTTCGCTGTGGTGGTTGTGAGGGGCTATTTGTACAACAGAATGGAACACTGCCCGCTCCTGCGCCATCCACACATCCTTCTGAAGTCTGAGTCCTTTGTCCCAGTTCCTATGTCGTTCCAAGTCATCGAGGGCCTTTCTCCGTCCTTTTTTTTGTCCTTCTCTATAGCAAGCATGGTGTCCTTCTCCAGGAAATGGCCTCTGCGGACAGGATGCCCCAAGTATCTGAGACAGTCTCGTCATCCTTGTCTCTCAGGGGCATCCTGGCTGCCCTCCTTCCAAGACAGATGTGTTTGTTCTTTTGGCAATCGACATGGTTTATTATTTTATGATATTATTTAGCTATATCTATATATTATCACGCATTTTAAATGCAAATTCAGCCCCCTGCCATTCATGGAATACGAGTTAAGATTATAAGATTAAAAACATAACAAAGCAAAAAATTTGCATCCTGCTTGTGAATAGCTTATGTGGTTGTTCTTTTTTTTCTCTCAAAAAATAAGCTCTCAAGTAATTGATAGTCTAGAAAACACATATTTGGAGGAATAAAATATGAGGTCCCATATTTTAGCATATGGTCATTAGAAAAAGAGTAAAGAATGAAAACTTAGTAAGACTTCTTAAAAACTCAAAGAAAAGTCTCTGTATAGAGATATTTTCTGTCAAAATACTTAGGTAGTATTTGAAAACTATTTTTGCTATGCTACCTATTTCTATTTTGGAGTTAAGAACATATTTTAAAATGAAGTTAGAATATACTCTGTTAACTAAGGGGAGCTCTCGTGCTCATTGGTTCAAACCCAGCAGCTGCTCTGTGGGAGAAAGAGGAGGTTCTGCTCTGACAGAGACGCGCGGTCTCCGACACCCTCAGGACCATCACGCCCGGTCCAAGAGGATTGCTATGAGCTGGAATCACTGGAGTGACCATTAGTTACATCAGAGAAGTACCAAAATAACTGAGCTCTGCTGGTGGGAAAAAATAAAAGCAGCCAAAGTTTGCACAGAAAAACCAAAGGATCAACAAAAGTATGTAATGCTTTTAGATTTTTACATCTTAAGATTATGAATGTACATATGCAGGCATTTACTTAACTCGCCAGAGAAAAGCACATTCTAACAAAGATCTCAAATGACTGTATATGAAGTTTAAGTCACTTGAAAGGGGGAAAGATGGGTTTTGAAAATTGCTCCAGTGTACTGCTGAGTTTCTTTTCTATTTGTCTAAAGAACATGGCTATGACTATTTAAAACATGCACTCTCTCTATTAGTGTTTGAAAATATAAAGGGGATTATGGCATCACCCCTTTTTAATAGAAAGATCAAGGGCTAGTATGGAAACTTCACAAGGAGATGTAAAGTGCTAACTTCTTCTAATTTACTGTTGATAAATGGGATACTTGCCGATCTCAGACTTTCTCTTCCCTTGGGATAATATACAGATTTCATCTTTTCATTGAAGAAAGATAAAAGGGAAGACAAACCATCTATGCTGAAGACTACATAGTTATGAAAATTAGATTCTTAATGTTATAAACTAATACTTGGAAAGGCAGTGTAAAATAAAGCAGTTTTGGATTCAATAAATATTAAGTAATGTAGAAAAATAAACATTTAAAGTATTTTGAATTGTAAACATTATTTGCTCACTTTATGTCCATTGTATTTCTTTCTAAAACTCAAAAGAAAACGTTAAAGGAAACTTCTAAAGATAATTCCAGGGAAGCCCTAGCCAGCGTGTGTTTGTCTCTGGGTGTTTTCCTTCCCTCCTTCTACGGGTTGCTAAGTATCAGCACTGACTGTGTGTTTGGGTTGTTTTTTATGACCAATATCAGAATGGGGAGAGGCACATTGGAAGGCAGGCGGTTGAGAATGAGTTACAAAAGATAGAAATGATAACAATAACAAAAACACACGCTTAATGGTTTTGCTATGCAATAGCTCTCTTCCTCTTGTTAGATAATAAGCAATAGGCATCTTACTGCTATGTGATGAAATAGCATCTTTTTCTCATGAAGTAAGTGTTTCTGTAGTTTTACAGAGTTGAGTTTAACAAAGATGCAGTTTCATTTGGATTTTATGTCTTATTAAAAGTCGTACTCATGATGCCTATCTATGTATATGACTTATTAAATCAACTCAAGCTATTTCAGAACGTGACAATTCCAAAGGGATGGTGTTCACATGTCCCTAAGTACGAAAAAAATTAAGTCTAGGAAGGCATTTATAACTTTATAAACAAAGAAGAAATATTTATCATTGCATAAACATGTGGGAGTTGGAAAAACAAGGCTAGACTGTAACTAGCTAAGAATCACACAACTCTTTACCAGGACCTCTCAAATTAAGGCTGACATGCCATCCCCTTGCAGGCAATGCCCAAAATACAAACTTCATTTGCCTAATGAAGTCATACATATCTCTTAACAAATCAACTCAGAGATAGGACCTGACCTGCTCGCCTTTGAGATATTAAAAACAAACGAGAAAAGAAAGGGAAACAAAAATCAGCCTTCCAGCATTTTATTCCAAGTTAACAATGTCAGGAAATTTGGGTTCGTTTTCATTTTCTACAAGCTCGGAAATAATTTTATTACTGTTGCCATTTTGCCTGCTGGTTCGTTCTAAGAGAGTGATATTCAAAATAAGTTAGCAAAGGGGAAACACAGACGCATACGCTACACATGTGTTCCAAGGATCGGTCCCAGCAAAGCTCCTGGGGTTGTTCTGAGGAATAAACCAATTTCTTGCATCTCAATAGGGTCTTAATATTATAATGTTTCCTCTTTCATCAGAAAGCAGAAGATCCATATAAAGTCCATCTAACGATCTTTATTTGAACTTTGATAATTATTACATCCATAGAATTTTGGCATTTCAGAAAGATAATCTAAGCAGGCTTCGAAGTTTAAAACATGACAGCGACTTCTAAGAGAGCATATATTTCCTCTCTGTTTGAGAATTTGTTTTAATTTTTAAAATACTAGGGAGCAGAAAAGAGACTCTCGAGATAATGTTTATGTAATTTGTAAATCAGTTAAATTTCTTAGCTATTCATTTGTCACTTTCACATTTACTATTTGCATGTGAACTACTCCACCAAAAGCAATTTAGAATGAACTTCTTAAAGGTCAACTAGAAAATAATCAGAAAATCAAAATAAAAACGAATAAATCTTTCCTTCATAGTAGCAAATTATGAAAAGATTATACTATTGATGAAGAATGATCTATAAAGGAGAGCTGGATGGAAAAGAAAGGTTCTAATGTGCTCATAATGCCTAACAATTATTTCTGCACTGTGGCTAGGCAGGCGGCAAATACCAGCGAATGCTCTTCTCCTCTCTGTTATTGATCGAGTTGGAAATCCCAAGTATGCACATACCAATTCTGTTGGGTGGGGGCTACTGTGCAATAATCAGTGACAAAAACCCTACTTACTTCTTCCAGATTGCATTGCCTTTATGATTTTACTCTCATTGGGATATGTGTGAAGATATTGTTGTGTTTAGGTGTTATTGAGTTGGTTCCGACTCTTTGTATGGAAGAAAGCACCACCCAGTCCTGGGCCATCCTCACTATTTTGTGTCTGAGCCAATCACTGCACCATTGTATCGATCCAGTTTGTCAAGGGACCTCCACTGTTTCTCTGCCCCTCTACTTTACCAAACGTGTGTCCCTTTCCAGAGACTGGTCTCTCCTGAGAGCACGTCCCCAAGTACCATCATTGTAATGGGAGTAGATGAGCTGTGGATCCATATCCCTGTATGGATGTTATTCTGGAAGGAGTCCTGGTGGCAAGGTGGCTAAGGGCTGGTCTACACACTGAAAAGCCAGTGTTTCAAGCTTGCCAGAAGCCCTGTGTGATAAAGACGAGCGATTTGCTTCCATAGAGATCATTCCTTGTAAACCCTCTGGGAGAGGGTCTAGGATCCTACGGAATCATTTCACATTGCGATTGACTCAATGACAGTGGGATGTTCCAAGTGTTATGATTTATGACTCTCAAGGAATTTTCTATTAACAAACACACAGGCCCCACCTAACTTCAACTCGTGTTAATAACATATTTTCTTCTGTAGGGGATGCATTACATTTGGAAAGAGAAAGAGTAGCGAGCAGATGCAAGGCAGGGTGGGAGCTGGCTACTGCTACCTATGAACCACTTCGTTTCCAGCGACTGATAAGAGAAGGTGTTCAAAAGCTTATCTTTTTTTTGTGAACACAAGAAGTGACGTGAGCTTAACTAAAAGTAAGACAATCTGCTGGAAACTGAGTCACTGAAGAGGTTTTCCAATGTATTTCACAGGCTCTACCCCTATTTTGCATCAATTGAATCCAAAGTTACTGCCCTCATTAATCTTTTTGGGAGCTAACTCTCCAAAGAGTTCAAAAAAAAAAGGAAAAGAAAGAATCTTTTGCAGTTTATGTTATAGGCCTTCTTTTTATGGTCATCATTCATTGGATTTTTAACGAGTCCAAGGTTTGTGGCACCCGTGCGACCAGTCAGTCTTATCAATGGCATTGGTCCCATCGCAGGGGTCGGCAAATGTCTCCCTCTGTGTCCCAGTTGTGTGCTCTCCCACTGTCTCAAACGTCTCCACGCTGCTGGTATTCGCGCAATAGACTAGTGTGTGGTGTGAGCCATGCCTGCATATACATTGGGAAACCCCACGTTTCACCAGACCGACATTCTTGTGGTGGACAGTCTGCAACCAGCCAACCACTTTTCCAGGCTTGGTCTTGTCTTTCAAATCTGAAAGAACCAGGAGGAAGCGGATGTAACTCCCAGAAAGGTACATTTGGGAAACCAGAAAACAAAACAAAACAAAAAACAACCCTCACTCTATTGTTGTTACTGATTTAACATATTTGAGCGCTTGGTGTTAAGTCAGCTTGAACACTGTGATCTCGAAATCACTTGAAACGTTCATCCACAGCTGTGCCAGGCCCAGATTCCATGAGATGGAAAACCAAGAGTGCCTCGGATTTTATTCAACAACAAAGCGTGACACTTGGGGACAGACATTATCTTTAATGTGTTAATACACAGAGTCCTGAAGAAGAGTTTCTGCGGATATTTTTTTCACTGGTATTTCAGTAAGAACTTAAGATCTACCTTCTCTGGTCCTAACTCTAGGGACAGAGAAAGGAAGAGAGAGAGAGAGAGAGAGAGAGAGAGAGAGAGAGAGAGAGAGAGAGAGAGAGAGAGAGAGAGAGAGAGAGAGAAACACTAAGACCCACAGAAACACACGAGAAGTTTGGTCAGGAAATTAGACATCTTATCTTCAGGCTTGCTGAATAAGGACCAATAACCCAGCCCTGCTGCACTCTTCGTCCTAACTGCCTTTACAGAATGAAATGTGAACGCCTTCGCAGCTCAACCACCAGAAGACACTCTCAGAAGACCTGCATTTCCGTGTATTGCAAGGTTAGTAAGAGATTTCAGCATCTGACAAGGGAAATGAACAGCTGATAAAAATATCTCTGAACTGGTCTCTCTGTACAGCAACCTTTTTGATATTTATTTACACTTTTTATTATTATTTGCTCTCCTGATAGATGTAAGGTATGCTGGAGGTAGAGCACACACACAGAAGGGAAAATATGAACAGCAAAAGCAACCATGAAAATAAAAGAGTCATTTTAAAAATATACCTGCTTGAAGATGAAATTAGCCTGACAAATTTAACTCAGTATTTCATTTGTCAAGAGTTTGGGAAATTGAATATTAATGCTTTAATATTATCTAAATAAACCGTTAAAAATAAAAACAAAAACAAAACACCTGAATTCTAATAAATTCCACTTCCAAAATTAGCCAGATCTTTTTAAGCTTCTAAGGAGGAACACTATTTTGTTTGCCCTTAAATTCAGGCATTATATTTTATCAGGCATTTTATCTATGTGGGAGATGTGAAGAAATAACATCAAGATTTTAAAAACAAGAATACTATTTTCAAACTTATGTTAAAACTTCTAGGGGATTAAAGGAGTAACTAGAGATGGGTTAATATCTGTAAAAATAGTAAATCCCACTGCCAACGTCATCAAAATATTAAAGTTGTCAATAATTTATAATATTATTATAGTATGAAAAGGAAGCAATGATGACTCAAATTCAGAACTAAATGTATCCATCCAAATAAGAATGTGCTCTGGCTAATAAATCCCTGTTGGTATATCAGGTTGTGTGTCAGACTGTGAACCACAAGATCATCAGTTCAAATCCACCAGCCGCTCTGTGGAGACTGTGCCTGTCAAGATTTACAGCCTCGGAAACCCCCGGGGCGGGCAGTGCCACTCCGTCCAGTCGTCAGGATTGACCTGATGGCGGTGAGTGATAGAGAATTGAGTTTCTCAAATATGTATTTGCTGGCATGTCATTTGCAGATGATTTTGTATTGGGCATAGGATTTTGTTTGAGTTTTTTTTGGGGGGGGGCGGGGTGGATTTTGGACATGCTCAAGAGACCAGTCTTGGGGGCAGGACAGTCTGCTGGCTAAAGTGGAGGGTTAGTGAAAGGAGGTGAAGGCTCTTGACAAGATGACCTGATCTTCACAGTGAGGGAAACAATGGGCTCAATCCTAGAAGGATGTGAAGATGGTGCAGGAGTGTTGGATACAGGTTGCTATGATGGAATATACCGGGGGGGCCCTAACATCAACAACGAGAACAACATTTGAAATGCTGCTGAAATTCTAGGTAGAGATGATATTCTTTTAATCAAAAAAGGCACTGAGAAATATATGAAAACCACATGGGAAAAGAAGCCAGTATTGCCTTTGCTTCCTGAATTCCTAGAACGGCCACTGAAGTTACCTGAGTAACCCGATGATGCTTAAAGTGGTTGTAGGATCAGAAGAAAACACATTTTTAAGTAATTGAGGTAACTTTACACAATAGAAAAAGAATATTTAGAAAAACAAGCTTACTGTGATCAATAGATTAAAAATTGATATAGTAGTCATACTGGACAATATAGATTGAAAATGCCGGAATAAGAAAATCATAAAAAATATGTCTTACGGACATTGATTTTATTCATAAGCCTTAAAGAGTAAAAATGGTCACATGTACTTTTGACTTATAAAAGTTATAACCCTCCAATGGCGGCTTTCAGTGTGCTAAAGAACTTCATAATAACTTTATTCATAAGGTTTTCTATTACAATTTGGAATACCTTTATTAGCATAAAACATAAGGTGGTGGCAGTGATTATCACGGATGTTTATGTTGTATGGCAACAGCAATTGTCATATGGAAACGAACAGTACATTTGTGTTGCTCTCCAGACATCATAACATCCTTCAGGGAGCTTCTGTGTTACAGAGACGCACAACGAAGTCAGACATCATGAGTCCCTTCAGAGAGCCTCTGTGTTACAGAGATGCATGACGAAGTCAGACATCATGAGTCCCTTCAGAGAGCCTCTGTGTTACAGAGATGCACGACGAAGTCAGATTAGCATCTTTTTGGCCAAGAGAGTGTTTTGATGCTGAGCAGTCTTTCCATGAGATATCTGCATTGAACACTTAAAAATTCTTAGCTGTCTCGTGTACTGACTGCAACCTTGACTTATAAGAACTTCCAAAAATGTATTATCGTGTGACAAATGAATTTTTAAGTACATGTTCTGAAGCCTCAATAAGCTAGCCGAGGATGTACTTCTAAAATATTTTGACCTACAAATTAACTTTCTTCCCTCCTGTTTGCCAAACTCAATGGAAACGGTGCATTTACATACACCTATTTTCACCTGTTGTAGGGGGTCTTTGAATAAAAAGGAGGTAAACTGGCACAGAAAGGTTTAACACAGTCATTGAAGTATTCAAAGTTTACTCTATTTAAATGATTAATGTTTTCTTTTTCTTGACAGTCATTTACTTTCATTTCACTTTGGAACTAAATGACTAAGAGGAATGTATTGTTTTTATTTGCTGAGCTTTACTCTAGTTAAAAATTTAACAAATATAGACATAGATAAATTTATCAACTCCTAATAGAAGAAGTTAGCATAATTTAGTTTAAAGGACTGCCATTTCCCTCATATTAGCATCAGAAATTTCAGGATATAAAACATATAAAAATTATGTATAAAATGATGTGTTTTCTATTTTAAGGGTTTTTATTCAAAACTTGACCTTTTTTTTTAAGAGTTGTTATCCAAACTAGAAAAAAATTTTTTCAAGTAAAATTGCATTCTTAAAGTACTAAGAAGAACAGTTTTGGTTCAAGTATTAGTTTATGGGCAGTTCTAATTAGCTCACACAATTTCCCTCGAGAGAGTCCTCTTCAAGCTACTCTGGCTTGATGTAAATCCCTAAAAGACTGCTGAACTAGAGGTGAGATCAAGGTGAGAGACTTTCTCAGTACTGATGATGCTTGCTGTGCCTTGATCACATCTTCTGTCCTCTACGGATAAAAGGATTTTACATGTCCTGTAATGACCTGGTGGCACAACGGTCCCAGTACTCAGCTGCTCACGGGAAGGTCAGTCGTTGGAACCCAGCCAAGGCTCTCTGAGAGGAAAACGTGGCAATCGGTTTCTGCAAAGGTTTATAACCTGGGAAACACTCTGGGCAAGCTCTACTCTGTCCTGTAGAGTCACCAAGAGTCAGAATCAACTCACTGGCAGTGGTCTTGGTGTTTGGTTTGTAAGGATGTGACATATTTCATCCTTCAAATCGATCTTAAGAATTTCAGCATGCATTCTTTCAACATTCTGAGCGCTCACAGCTTCTGTGGGACACTACACTCGAAGGTCGATGAATAGTGGTAATCATGGTAGACTCCACAAATCTCTCACACCACAAAATTAGAGTAGGGGACAGTTTGCTTGATCTTTTTTCTATCACAATCCTCAGATTACCAAACCCATCGGTAAGTCTATTTAGCACCATTCCAAGCAATCCATTTCCCTCCACTTTTAATTGCCTGCATCTTAGTCAAGCTTCACGATGTCTCACCGACTCTTTAAAATCTCTTAACTCGGCTCTTGCAATTCCTGCCATCTCGTTCTCACTCCCAGTAATACATGTATAATCAAGAGTGAAAAAAAATTAAAACAGTAGATTATGTCACTTCCCTAGGTAAAACAGTTGAGTATACAAACTACCATAATCATTACATCCCAAACCAGGTTGACGATTCCCTGCTGTACAGTACCCTATCATGTCAGCCAGTTTTCCACTGATGTCAACCCAAGTCGCCATCTCAGATGGGTTTACATATTTCATTGTTTATTGTTTATTTGCTATTCCTCTGGTGGGACTGTCAGCTCCAGGTAAGGACCAGTTTTATTTATCTTCTTTCAGGGCTATGTCCTCAGTTGCTAGAACAGTTCTGCAGATTTTAGTCTTCAATGGGCAATTGTCAAAAGAAGAAGGAAAAAGGAAGAATCGAGATAAGGAAGTAGGAGAGGCAAAAAATAAAGAACAACCCAGGAATGTGTATAGGGTTGTAATGTCTCCATTGTAGATAGAGACAGAGTAAAGTCTTTAAAATCACTGTATAATTAGCTATTCCTTCTCGGGTGCCATAATGGATATATGGCCATTGCTAGATTTACCACATAGTGTTGTAATTTAGGGAGCCCTTGTGGTGAAGTAGTTACCAGTTGGGCTGTGATCCCCATGGTTGGCGGTTCAAAATCACCAACTGGTCTGCAGGAGAAAGATGGCTGTCTATTCCCGTAAATGGTTACAGTTTGGGAAACCCATAGGGAGTCACTGTGTCAGCATTGACTCGATGACAGTGAGTTTTTTTTGTGTTTTATTTTAATTTTAGCTCCAGTTGGTTTTACTATTGGAAATCAGGTTTTCCAAGGTGATTTATTCCTTATGCCTTCAATATCTAGTGTGATAGGTGAACGAGAGTAATTGCTCAATAAATATCTAGTGTGATGGGTGAACCAGAGTAGTTGCCATTTACTAGGATGTGACAGGGAGGTGCAAACATCCAGGTGTAGGAAGGAGAAGGAGCCTTGGTGGCAGAGGCTAAAACTCTCAGCTGCTAATGGAAAGTTTTATGGTTTAAACCAACCACAACTGGTGCAGGGAAGAGAGATGTGGGAGTCTGTTTCTGTAAAGATTTACAGCCTTAGGCATCCTATGGGGCACTTCTACTCTGTTTTACAGGATCACGATGCTTTATAATTGACTCAGTACCAATGAGTTTTAGCTTTTTGGTGATAGGTCTATGTGTAGAGATTTTTCAGCAGAAGCTCTTGGTACTAAAACTATCAACATGGGAGCTGTGCAAACAATGTCCTTAAGAGTTAAACATGGACTGCAGCAACACAAATCATTTCATACAACACATAAGCCAGATAGTTCATCTTTACTCTTCTGTTTCTACTCTAAACATCCAAGCATAATCACCCTTCAGAGGGGTCTATCATTATACTATTGTGTCTTGGCATTTAAGGCTACGTCCCCCAGCCTAAGACACTGCCCTTTTAGACATTACATATTGATTATTCTTACTGAGCTTGGGGATGAAAGGAATTAAATACTATGGCAGCTAAAATCTAATTATTTGAACATGCATAACAATATGTTTGATGCCATTTCAATATCATCATTTATTTTAAAATAATACAAGACTGCAGACCTACTAGAGGAGATCTTGATTGTCTATTTTGTTATTTTTTCTGCAACAAATAATCACTTAATGTACAAGTGCTTCTGTCCCCAGTTTTGAAGAAGCAAGAGAAGCAGAAGAACCCCTAGAATGGCCTCCGTTTCTTGATGAGGAAGAGGAATAAAGAGGAAATGACCAGGGAGGGCAATGTAAAAAAATGTGCAGTCGAAGGAAGATTACTGACAAGTTATTTATACTAGAACTGTATCATTCATATGGGAGCTAGATGCCTTTGAACTGAATTTACCGTTTCAAATGGCCAAAGGAACTTCATGATTTAGGATGGGTTGTGCATATTTAATCCTTATTTATCACTCTAATGGCCTCCAGCTCTGTGATATAATAAAATATAATTAAGGCCATAAGCCATCAGTCAATGACTTCTACTCGCTTCTAACTCAAGGCAACTCTAACTCACCATGACTAGTGTGTGTCAGAGTAGAACAGTGCTTCATAATGTTTGCAATGGCTGATTTTTTAAAAAGTTGTCAGGCCTTTCTTCCAAGGTGCTTCTGGGGATTTGAACTTCCAACTTTTTGATCAGCAGCTGAGGGTACCTAATGGTTATCATCACACAGGCACTCCACGGTTGTACTATAAACCATCACGACAACCTCTGAATTCTGCATGGGTAAAAGAGAGAAGGCATGTCCCCTGAGCGCAACATGAGAGAAAGAGGTACATGAAGTTAGGTCCCGAAGAACTGGGATCAGGAGGCAACCCTGAACACTACATCTGGTAGACAATAATGCTAACGTATTAATAAATCGTCTAAAATATTCAAATTATCACACGAATTCTCCAAGAAGCAGTCAACAATATACCAATTTATTTACTGAGATTTTTAGAAAGTGCAAGGGATACTATTTAACTAGTCAAATATATATTTATATAATTTTTTTGAAAGAGGACTGAAGTTCTAAATGTTTGTCATTTATTTTCCCTAATTTTTCTTTTGTTAAAATAATCAAATTGTCAGGATGGGGTCAAAATATATTTATTACATTTTTCTCTTACTTATTTTTCCCCTTGGGAAATATTTTCATTTCCTTTTGTGAGGGAGTTAACAATGTCAAATCCATAGGTAATTTGAATAAACCCATCCTCGTCGCCAAAAAAAAAAAATTTAGAAAGTAAATATCTAGAAAAGAATGGAGGCAACATATGTACAAATTTGCCTGATGCAAGCGATGTATGGATTGTGACTAGAGTTGTTAAGAGTCCAAAAAACCCCAAAAAGTCAAAAATAATGACAACATATGTATAAATATGCTTGATACAACTGATGTATGGATTGTTGTAAGAGCTGTAAGAGACCCCAATATGATGATCTTTTAAATAAGAAAAATAGCCAGGAACTTGATATTTTTCTACAACAGTCAGACTATAATTAATTTTTCGTTCCTCACCATTCCATAGCTGTATTTATTTTTATAACACTGGGAACATAAATGAAATGGGCAATATCCAAATGCTCAAAATGCAGATATAACTGAGATTGTTATGACAGACATATCTATTAATTAACAATGAAAAATTTCATGGTTTTATAAAAGCAGCTCAGACTTAGTGCAGTCAACTAGTGGTTCCCTTCTACCTCTTAAACTTGAATGTCCTGGGCCCATAGTGAGATTCATTATTGGGTGCTTCTGATATTCAGGAAAAAAATCATTCATTTTCTCTCTTATGATAGTTCAGAGGTGGCAATTACAGACTAGGTTGTGTGCAGCTTTCCAGTTGTGGATAAACAAGGAAAAGTTCTCAAAGCTGAGAAAGAACTTCACAAATTAAATTTTGATTCTCAATCATGAATATATAGTATATTTGTTGAATAAATACAAATGGCAGGTAATATTTTCAGAAACTATTTTAAAATGTAATAGAAAAATTATAAGTGACAAAAGTAATCTATATCACAATTTGTCCATGTAAATTGTTTTCTTGATGTTTTCATTTTTTAAATTAAATTTTTAAAAGTTGTTTTTAATAAATTTAATTTGGGGAAAATAAGAAGGACAAATTGCACTAAGATCTGCTTTACTCTATGTTTTCAAACTCAATGAAGTTCCATGGTTGATCAACTTATTTAGAAGAAAAAGTGTCAAAAGAAGAAAGATCTAGGAGAAATGGACATAGTATAAAATTCACTTTTGAAAGAACTGAACCTACGTTTTAAAGTTTCTTCTATGTTTTAGTTAGCTTAAAAATAATATTAAATATGCAGAATTTAAAAGGCTACACTTCTAATCACATCATAAAATACTTGAAATTTCTTTTTGGTGTCAACGAAAAGGTCACCAATGGTATAACCTAAGTTGTAATTGTATTCTTTCATACTATTTATTCTGAATTATATGATGGATGCTTATTTATCGTGTGAATATTTATGGTAAGAAAATTGGAAAAATATTTCCAATCAGGTTAAGTCTTATGGTCCTGAAATGGATTCATTTATGCTAATATAAAAGTATACCTGGTACATTTTATCATGCATTAGAGATTTTAATCAGGTAATCTACACAGCATCTGGGAACCTAAGCAGAGGCAAAGTCTGCTGTAACAAAGACACTGTAACAGTTCACCTTCAGTGAAGAACAATAATGCATTATTAAATTCACTTTCCTGCTCAGTGGTTACACTTAGCTGACCACAGCAAATCTGCTCTCTGCCTGGCCCTCACAAGTTGGCAGAAAAATAGATTCTGTCACATTTAACGGGTTTAGAAAATGACAGGATGCCTCTTTTGTTTTAACTATAAACCATAATCTTTCAGAAGTAAATATAATTACAAATGCCTTTGGTCATGTCATTCTTAGGACGGATAGTATATGTGGGTTCTCACAGAAGCATTATTTCACCTAAACTATCATTAATAAATGGAACTGATACTACATATCAAAAAACCCGAATTTTTTATGGAGGTTTCATCCTATATAACATCACAATTCTTAGAATACCAAAGATCATTTCTGAAATCTTACCGAGCTCTGAACACTGCGTAGCCTGTATGTGTGTCCTGTCTCTATGCCTTTTCTTCTAGAGCAGAGTTTTTCACAGAAAACATGCAACATCTACATTTGACTGGCAGCCACTTCCTATCCCTAGGAAGTATTTTTTTGTAAATGTGCTCTGCTAAAATTTTTTACAGTAACATGTCAAATATAATTGGCATAACGGTGTTTATGGAAATACTTCTCAGGGGGAGGTAGTGGTTGGCAAACCACGGAGAATATGTGGGTCTTTTGTGCAGAAATATAGTATATCAGTCGGATATTTGGCCTGCCATAAAAACTATGTGTGTATATATAGCCAGTTCACAATTGCTAGAATATTGCCTAAGCTAAAATTATAAAAAATTAAATCACTGATTAGATGATCACAAATATTAAAAAATCATTATGACTGGATGGCTATCTGATCCCACAAGTACTTTCTCTACACACATAGATGGCTATAAACAATTATAGCTGAAATGCTGTGCTAGTTATTTCATGTTCGGCTAAATATAAAGAAACTCTCAGCTTAATGATTTTATGTTCTATTTAATATAAATTCTGTTCCATGACAATGTTGATATTGGAAGAGGAAGCAACATTCTAGAGTCATAAGATAGCTTGCATTTCTAAACATATCTTCATAAGCAGTAAATGAAAATTATGATGTATAGAAAATTGGAACCCATTTTTCATGTTATTAAGAAACAACAGAAAAGTAACATGTCCATTGAAATTTCACTCTAGAATGTTCTGCACTTAGGTACTGGTGATTTTAGCCAAGACCATTTTAAGCACCAAAAAATGAGTGTGGTGACTACTTTCCTTAGATGACTATGTCTACAGGTTTTTCAAAAAATGTTTTTGTCATTTTCTGGAATGTTTGGTACTCAATTTCAATATTTCTTTCAGACATGACCTGATTTCTCTTAATAGGAGGTGTGTGTCTTGCCTTTATGTTCAATTATGAAAATCAACTGCAGAATACCTGGAATAAATGTAGAAATTTTCCATTAAAGAAAAAAAATGCATTGCTTGACTATTCAAAACCTGAATACAATCTTTCTAAGAGGAGAAGGACAAAAAAGATGAAAAGAAAAGAACAAATGATCAGAAGGGAAAAAAAGAGGAGAAGCATATCTGGTTCTCAATTTGTACACCTTTTATTCTGTAGTTTACATTTTTAGCATATTGGATTGTTCACGACATTTTACTTCACTTGATATTGTGCCTTTCGGAATGAATTGTTAGCTGCCATAAGACATCGCATATCATTTATATTTTGAGTATATCTAGAAGGCTAGTTAAATTCTTGATTTCCTTCTCACTGCACAATGGAAGTTAACACTCTTGAGCACAGTCTACGCCAGAAGTCTTTTAAAGCATTCCCTCCTCTAATTTAAGTCCTGTAAAGTCTCATTATTATCCTCATCATTCAGGTAAGTTGTTTGCTCATAATTTAATTGTCTGAACCTTAAATCCAGTTGATTAGACTCTCGAGTGCTTATTTTTCACAATCTGTTACTTATTCCTAAAATTGCAAAATAAAGATGTACGTGGATGTAAGATACAGTATTTTAAGCTTGCCTTCAATTGGATTTTAGATAAAATAAGGATGGGGGGAAGACAGATACAAAGAATGTAGCACTATTTGTCTCCAAATACTCCCCTCCATGACATGATAAATTGATGACATAGGTCATGTCCAATTTTCTCTTCCATCTGAAAATAAACTCAGAAAGGCATCACATCCTGAGGTACAGTTTTAGGAGAGTCTTGTTATTAGTGTTCTCAAGAAGGGTCACATTCTCTTTCCCTTCAGATGTTACTGATCTCTTACATTACTTTTGCTAGAAATTACCCCACTATTACCATGAAAGTAGTGCGTACACGTGCCCAGGATAGAAAATTATCAAATTAGCTATTGATATTGAGTAGCGTCTATTGCCGGAGGAAGGAGGGAGGAGACAAAGAGAGCATGGGGTCCAGAGGGATGGGGGTAACTAACTTCCTGTGTATTCATGATGACCAATACAAGTGAGGGGGAAGCTATGAAGCACATGGACCCTTGAGTGCGGTGCCTGTGAATAATCTCTCTGGAATGTATCAGTTTCATTAAAAAGCTTCTCGTTAGCAAGTTTTGAAAATATCCCTATGTTCTAAGCCCTTTGCTGACAATTTCTGAATCTTTAGCAACAAATACTGTTTCCATAGATCATGTAAATTGTTAGCTGGATAAATTAATACAGGTACATTTGTCGATTAAAAACATAAATGATACCTTCATTAGGGTATCATAGCATTTTCAATGATTTACATAAAGGTTGAATGAGCTCCGGTATTGGGTTATACATTGGGCTACATGGTTAGCAGTTTGAACCTGCTACTAGCTCTTCCGCCAGCAGGCTAGATCAGGCTTTCCATTCCAACCAAGATTTATAGCCTAGAAACCCCACAGCAGACATTGTACTCCTGCTAGAGGCTGAACTGACTCCATGTCGGTGAGTCTGGTTTTCAGTTTTTTATGTAAAGGTTATGGAAAAATGACTTATGAAGCCGTGCCATGCCTTTTCAACATTCCCTGGGACTATGGTCTCCGTGTAGGCACTCTTACTTGCACCAAGTGAAAATTGATGAGATAAATCATTCATCAGCTTATTCACCTTACTGTACTGCATCAGTCATTTTGACAGACATGGAAGATCCAGTGGCAAATAGCACAGATCTCACCATGTAATAAATTATGACTCCTTCCAGGCCCTCGCAGATCCATGGCCTATCCTTCCTGTTTGTGTAACTCTCTGACCTGTGCAAGTACC
>NC_134540.1:24692500-24770000 GCF_050624435.1 Tenrec ecaudatus | reverse complement strand
AGAGAAGAGGGTGGGCAATGGAGGCCTGGTATTGGGACCTCTCCCAGACCACATCTGATGCCCCGCTCCCTGGCCTCCTTTCTGGTTATGAGGCACGGATAACTAGAAGTGAAGGTAGGCTGAAAGCATTTCTTGGAGTTAGTCTAGAGAATTTTGAACCCACAGGGCACAAAACACCAGCTAGGTGCTGGTGAGACTCAGGCCTGGGGAGTTGAGAGCCACGCTGCGAGTACTGGGTGACAGGGAAAAGCTGCAGGGGCAGTCAGTGAGCAGGCTCAGCTTCTCACTTAAGGCTTTGACCAGCTTTCGGAGGTCCATGATGAGTTTACCTGGCCCCAGGTGGTCTGGAAGGAGGACAGTGGAAAGTGGAGAGGTGAAGCATGTGGCTAACCCCCAGGAATTGGCAGGTTGGCAGTGAGGCGCACCAATACAAACCAACGTCCACATAGCTGGCTCCTAGTCAGAGCTACTGTGCGGACAGAGCACGGAACGCTGGCCCGTCTGTGCCAATCACACAATTGTTCTCATGGTTGAGCCCCTGGCTGCAGTGGGATGAGGAAGGGGCTGACATCAAGAAAGTGAATCCCTGGGGAGATCAAGTCTGAGTGTGCTACCAAGTGCGAATTAGGTTCACACTGCTCCTAGCCTCACGCATCACACAGCTAGAGATGGAATGAGCCCCGCCTTGTTCCCTCAGCATCCCATTGTTATGAAAAGAAATACAGTCATGTGACTGAGTAGAAGACTGCAGTTGTTTCTCCAGCCACAAGTTTAAGTGATGATGACTTTTGAGAAACCATAGAAAGCTGAATCATGTTAATATTTACTGGTAATTTCTGTGAACTGTATGTACTTCCTAAGAACTCATACATCGAAGATGCTTAAGTGCATTTGAGTGGAATTCATTACAAGTAAAACTACTATGATATAGTATTAATTATATTATTTTTAACATTTATATTAATAGAACTTAATTTAATTGCTTTACTTGTGATCCGATGAAATACATGTCTCTTTATCACAGAAAAATGATGACAAAATGCTACTGAGTTTAATAGGCTCCAAAGCACATTTATTTTGCAAATGGATGCCATTTTTGTTTTCCTTCACTGTCCCACTCAGAAGCCAGAGAGCCAGAAGTTAACTTCTGGTATCATTCATGGTTTCCACCGAATATTCGTTTAGGCCAAGGCCTACAGGCATCAAGTATCTCACTTATCTCGGGGGGATGTGAGAAGAATCACTGTACCCGCTACCTTCCAGATCCTGTGCTGGGCACCATGACATGACAGACCTTTGCCTCTGCCCTGGAAAAGCTTGGGCTAAGTGTAACCATGCAGGAACATATAAAAGTGGGGGGTTAAAAAGTTCATAGAATATTTACATTATCTTTTCATTCCATTTTTCCATGAACTTTTTAAAGAACTCTCAGTTATTTCAACGAGGAAAGGAAACAAGTCGTGGTCAGAGAATAGGCAGACAGGTGAAGTTTGAAAACGTGGACATTCACATGACGGGAAGGTCTGCAGTGTCTATGGGGCCGGATACATACACAGGAAAGCATACACACACACACACACATATGGATATACATATATACAAACATATCTGTTCAAACTGTACAAATCCAACACATGTGGTTGCTCACTATATCTACAGGCAGTGTTTCTGTTCCCATCAGTACAAAGAAATGTATAAATACAAGTGCTTGCTTAACTAAAATGTAATTCCCACTCTGTCCTTTCTCACCCAGGTAACCACCAATGCACTGTGGCCTCTCTCTTTACTTATTCTCATCTTCTCATAAAAGAAGGATGATAGAATATTTGTCCCTGTCCGCTTGGATTGTTCTTAGCACTATGCTCTCCGGGTCTGTCCATGTTATAACGTGTTTCATCGACTCATCATTCTTCTCATGGTTGTAAAATAATCCAATGTATGCATGGACCCCAATTTGCTTATCCATTCAGCCACTGATGGCCATCTCAGCTATTTCCATGTATGCGCTATTGTGAAGAAGGCAGCGATGAACATAGGAACATTATTTTTAAATCTCCAGGCTCACCTGGACCTATTAGTGGAATTGCTGGATCACAGGCTAGTTCCATTTCCAGCTCTTTGAATGGCACACCATTTTCCAGAGTGGCTGTATCATTTTACAGACCCACCAGATATATCAGGGATTCCAATCCCTCATACGCTGGCCAATGTATCTTGTTATCCATGGATTTGTTTTGTTTTGTCACTGCCAATTTAGACAGGGTAAGACGGCATCTCATTGAAGGCGTCGTGGTGCTATATCTAACAGGGAATGATGGTGAACATCTTTTCCAATGTTTGTCAAACGCTCCCCTATCTCCTTTTATGAAGGTCCCGTTTCCTGCCCTGTCCTTTATTCACTTGGTGACTGGGTTTTCTGTCTTTTGGTTGTTAATTTGTTACAGTTCTGACTACGTTTTATAGATTAGGATCTTACCTCATAAATCATTTCAGAGGATTTTCCTTCCCTGTAGGTTGCCTATTTAATCTTTCAGAAAGTCTTTTGATGATTATGTGCTTAGTTTTTATGTGTTTCCACTTATCTGTGTTGTCTATTCCTATTCGTGCATTTGTTACATTTGTGAAACAATTTTCTCAATATTCATTCTTAACAGAATTTTATGGTTTTAAGTTTAATTTAGGTCTTTGATCAATTTCTAGTTAGTTTTTGTCTATGATGTGACATATGCACCCTGAATCATTTTTATGCAAATATATATCCAGTTTTTTCAGCTCCATTTATTAAAAAGAATGTTTCTGATCCAGTGAGCAGACTTTGAATCATTGTTCAAAATCACTTGCCATTAGATGGCTGGGTTTAATTCTGAGTTCCCAATTCTATTCCACTGGTCTATGTGTTTATCACTGAATGAACATCATGTCTTTTTTATTACAGTGCCTATGTAGTATGTTTTGATACAGGGGAAAGTAGAAACTATGCTTTCTTTTCATTTGATTTTGCGTTGGCTATTTGGGGTATAATTTCTTTCCCTATTAACTTGGTCAGTAGTTTTTCCATTTCACCTAAGAATGTGGTTGGGATTTGTAGCATAGGGTGTTCAATATGTGATTTTCCTCTCCTTGAGCATATTTAGCAATATAGGTCTCTAAAATGATCAATTTCCTGTGTGAGTCTGGCTCAGGGGAAGAATGCTCTCTTCGCGTTTTGTGCTTGGGCCTCTAATTCTTTGGTCATGTGTGTTTCTCACTCTTTTCTTGCTGCACTTGGGTCCTAGTGTTACCTTTTCTTTTCATTTTACTTGAAGTTTGTATTCTGCTCTTTGTGGACATAGGTAACCACCAGCCACTCCGTGGGAGAAAAATGTGGCAGCCACCTCCTCAGAGAATCACAGCCCTGGGCACCAGAGGAGGCAGCTCCACTCAGGCACAAATCTGCACAACCATTTAAAAGGGGGGTTTGTAGAAAAAATAGTTTCGAAAGGTGGATGTCAGAAATAAAATATTGAGCGAAAAACTAAATATAGCTAGTGTGCTTGCTACTTGACTGCCTTTTGTGTAATAGTCTCTACTCCATAACACTAACAGGAAAATCTTCAGATACCAGGATATCAAATATTGGAAATCTTTCGCACGGCTCACAAGCAGACGATATCACAAAAGAAATATTCCGTGCCACGAAGCAGATCCTTTTCCTGCCACTTCTCAAGGTAGTGTTACTGTTAAAATATCTGGTGTCCTGAAGGAGTTACCAATGAAAGGCAATATTTTCATCGTCCTTAGGAAAATAAATGAAGGGCGAAAGCCTCAACTACAGGGAATCAGAAATAAGTAAAATATATATATCAAATTCCCCAATTAAGGATTGCACGTGAAACTGCACTCAACGCAAGGAAACTTCCCGGAAATCTGCAGAAAGGACAGCAATGTAAAGACCACGGAGATGGCAGTTACATCGGAGAGTCCAACATTGTACACGGACACATTGTACGGGAGAGACAGGGAAGCGGGGTGTCGAGAGAGAGTGAATCTAATGACAGGTCTGCGCTTTCCATCATTGCTGCCTGCTGTACCACAGTTCAACTGAGGGAAAGATCGGCGGTGTTTTGAACATCCAGAAAGCTCTGGAGAACTTGGAACAGGTTGTGTAAAGGTTAGAGGTCAAAATTAAGTGGCCATAGTCTGGTCTGTGTTATACCTTTGCATGTCTTTGATAAACCCTGTATTTTATAAAGCCAACCTTAAAAATCTTAAAAGAATTTCTCTTTCCATAATATTGTGAATCTATTACTTCTTGATTAAGAAACCCCATGCTTACATTTATAGTATATTTTGTGCACTTGCATTAAACGTTCCCTTGGCTAAAAATTTATTACAGTTTTTTTGTTTTGTCTTGTTTTTTTTTAATGAAATTTTCTCTGAAATCACTCAGCAGTTAGTATTTCTGGATTCCAGTGCCAGTGAAACCACTGGCTACTTTCCTGATGAAATTAACTTAAAATTTTCCTCTAGTAAAATGGATTTACTACCTACCTAATAATAATGAACTATTAGAATGTGTAAAAATTACTGACAATTTAGATTTTACACTAAAGAAATCCTCAGAATGAGTGCATTTTTATATCTATTTAAGCTTCAATATTTTCTTAAAACCACTGCCTTTAAATGATTAAAAGTGGTAGTCATCAAATTTCAGGAGAAATTCTATCATAAAAATGACACATGTATAATTAATTTCTCTACAAATATCTCTAAATAACATCCCTTGTTTTAATACAGATATGCATAGTGAGAAAGTTACAAGGCTATCAGGAGGCACATGGTAAATGTGGCCATGAAAAAACCATTTTTAATTTAGTAGACTCTATAAATCTAGAGAGGCCATGAATAGTTACTATTAATTCAGTACAAATCAGTATGCTGAATCATAGATAAAAAGGAGGAAGAAAAGAAGAGAGAAAGAAATAGCAACATATAGCTAAAGACTTATTTTACTGATATCAAGATCTACTACAAATTTGATTATTTCTAAATTTGAACTCATAGGAGGAGTTAAGAGATAGTTTAACAGAACTAAGTATAACACTGTATTTTCTTTACTAAATATATGAAAATAATTTGGGAAATTATTGGGGTACAGTCAAGGTCTTTGCTCTGACAGAAAAGTCATTTAGAAAATTTCAAAGTGATAAGAAATATCATTAGCGATACAGGAAGATTTTATGTATATTCATGGTCAGAATGTTGAACTATGTTTCATATAAATGTTCCTTTTAAAGGTCAGATATTTCTACCTTTTGTCTTGCTATTAATTCTTAAAGAGCATAATCTTCATAGATGTTTTAACTCTCTCCTTCATCCTTTACACTCTTCGGATAATTCAGTTCAACGTAGTATACATTTGTAGATCACCTACTCTGTATAAAACACATGTAACTTACAGTTAACTCCAAGGAATTTCCAGGTAAGTAACTGAAGCTGACCAATACAGAAACCATTTCTACAAAGCAAGGCAGATGCTTTGAGGCTGTTGGGGCAGGAACATGGGAAAACAGAATTGAAAGCCCTAGATCAACCACATCTAATATATACGGAAACCTTTCCTGTAGACCAAACCACCATAAAAGGAAAAACAGAATTCATGAATAATAAGACTATAAACCTTTTGAGATGCCAACTTGCAATTGCACAGGAGGGCGCATAGGGGAGTAGTACTTCCTAAAAAAATAAATCTCAGTGGTGTTGATTGGACCCGCCACACCAGTCATGCGTTTGGTGATGTTCTCTTCTGTGCACCGCAGAATTTTTATGTTGGGCTCTCCTCTACACTATCCTAGGGTTCTGAAAGAGATTTAAGTCCCAATACGCTGAATTATATTGTATACAATCAATTACCTTCTTTCCTACGCATCTCAAGTGCGTCTAACTATATATTATCCCCAATCACTCCTCTGTCTGTTTGATGTACTGTCCGGACTTGCATGTTGTTGAGATGTTTGAAGATAACCCCATCTGGATGTCAGTCTCAGCAGGAACATCCATGGAGAATACATTTCAGAGGAGTTTCCAAACTAAGACAGACTTGGAAGAACAAACGGACTGCTGAGCTACCTCTGAAGAAATGTGACCACTGAAAACCTTATGAAGAGCCAGAGGATATGATCTCTAAGATCAATCTGTTAGACTGGTGACACTTAAAATATGACTAGGAAGTGCCCACTTCACAAGGTCAAGTTGAATATTGTGACAAAAATGGTTTCAAGTTTTCAGGGCCATGGTCTGTGGGTGAGCAAAAACTCAGCATGGAACCAATCAGCGGCATCCCTCATGATAGAAATGCTACTGTACGAAGTGTGAACTTAGAAACATTGGAATTTGTGGAGAATGACATGAAATACATAAAATTTGATATCCCAGTAAGTCTCCATGAGTTAAAATGAACTAGTATTGGCTACTTGAATCACATGGTCAGCGGTACTGGGAAACCGAAGAGAGCTGGTTTTTCATCAGAAAAAGAGCATTTCAAGATATAGTCTGAATACAGTGATGTCAGTGCCAAACTATCAATATATTTACTAGGAAGAGTAATCAATATGATTAATACCTGAATATATTCATCCAAACTAATACCAGTGATGAAAACATGGAAGACACAAAAGAAATCAGAAATTGCATAATGGAATTTTACAAGACAAATAATTTATTAATTGCTAACACACTTACCGGACAATATAAACAATAACTATACACACTGTCTCTGTGTAGAGATGATGGAGAAACCCAGTACCATCAGTCAGAAACACGGCCAGGTTCAAAGGGCAGAATAGATCATCCACTGGTAATGTGCAAGTTCAAGGTTGAAGCTGATAAAAATTAAAACAAGTCCACAAGAGCCAAATAAAACCCTGTTATATCTCATCTGATTTTGGACACCATCTCAAGAGCAGATTTGACACATGGAACAATAATGACCTAAAATCAGACTATCTTTGGGAAGAGATCAAGGATGTTATACATGAAGAAAAAATTCATTAAAAGAAGAGAAAGAATAAAAAACAAAGTAGAAGTCAGAAGAGGATCTGAAACCTACTTTTGATTGTAAAGTACTTAAACTGGTGGGGAAAATTATGAATGAAAAAAAGAAAAATACACTTAACATTTTTCAGGCTATAGGAACTGAAAACAAACCATGCCTTGAGTTGAAATAATGAAGGATGCTACGAGCAAGAGATTGGACCCTCTGAGGAAACGTCAGAGAAGGTAAAAGGAATATATAGATTCACTGCATAAAAAGAAGCAATGTTCCATCTTTTCAAGAGATAACCTTTGATTAGGAAGGGATGGTATTGAAAGAAGACTTCCAATATACACTTAGGCAGTGGAGAAAAATTAGATTTCCACAACCCTATCCACCCATTGAGATGTATCTACAAGCAGAGGGAACACTGGAAATGCTCACACATCTATGCCAATAAATTTGAAAATCAGCGACGTGGACCAATTCACTGAGAGACCAGATGTGTGGCTATTCCAAAGAAAGATGACCCAAGAGATGATGGAATAGTATCTTAATATCACACACAAGTAAGGTTTTCCTAAAGGAATTTTAAGAAACATTTGCAGCAGTACATCACAGGGAACTGCCTGAAATAAAAGCTTCGGAAGAAGACAGGATGCGGTATGAGATTGAGCTCGGTGGAGGGCAGGGAATATCAGAAAGATGTGTGCTTGTGTTTTGTGGGTTGTGCAAAAGAATTTGATTGTGTGGATCATAACAACTTATGGATATCATATGAAGAATGGAGCTCCAAACTCTACGTTCTGCTCAAAGGAAACCTGTACCAAGACCAAGACGCAGCTGTTAGAATATAAAACAAGGGAGATGGCATGAAGTTAAATGAGGAAAGATATGGGTCAAGGTCATGGTCGTTGGTCATACTTCTTCAACTGTCTGCTGTGTAAACGATATCAGGAACTGGAATTTAGGAAGCCCATGATATCACAATTGGTTGAAGGCCCTTTAACAGCTGTCATATCCAGAGGTTACAGCCTTGCTGGCAAACATAGAAACGTGAAACACTGATGTAGATCAAAGGCTCCAGCCTTCCATGTGGATTACACAGTAACAGCAATGCAACACAAATCCTTTCAACTACACCACTAAACAATGCCTCGATAAACAGATGGAAGAGTAAAGTTTTCATGGATTCCATTTACCATCAACACCCAGGACAGTCATTCCATAGCGAGGATGTCACCTCGAGGAACCAGAAGCAAACTCACTGACTGAGTTTGGGTCACCTTTGGGTTATTTTTGATCATGTACTGTATGGAAAAACTGGACAATGAATCAGGGACACCAAAGGAGAATGAATGTCTTTGTATACGCCACGGCCTGCCAGAGGAATAAACAAATCTGTCTTGGAAGGAGTGTAACCAGAAAGTTCCGTGTAAGTGAGCCTGGGGAGGATGCTCTCCTTGTCTGGACAGTCTATCAGAGGAGCGCAGTCCCCGGAAAAAGGCATCGTTCTTTGTAAAGCAGAGGGTCAGAGGAAACAAGAAGAATACTTTCGAGGAGATTGGCAGACACAGTGGTTATAACAAGAGGCTCAAAAACAAGGACTGGGAAGATGACTCTGGGGCCAGGAGTGTGTGCACCTGTCACTCACTGGGCCACGCTGAGTCAGGACCACATGATGGTGCTTTGAAAGATCAACTACAACATGCATTTTTCTGAGGAGAATTGCGGAACGTGTCAGTGAGATATTTTCCAGAAAGGCTTTATTCTCCTGCAGCATCCTGGTAAAGAAAAGCTGTGAGATTTATAATATTATGTTCCAAAATTATTACCTAAAACATGCATCTTTTATGTAGATTGATATTTTCTGACTCAAGTAATTTTTGAAATACTGCTATGCAGGAGTTTTTCTCTGAAGATAAAAAAAAATATTTCCAAAGGTATAGAAACCATAACACATATAACATCTACTGTGTTTCACTGAAGAAAGTCTTGTGGAACAATTTGAATTCAATTTTGTGACTTGGGATGCTGTGCATTGCTTATAAAAAACCATAAAAGACTCAAAGCCAAACGCACTGCCATTAAGTTGATTCTGACTCATTTTGATCCTGTAGGACAGGATAGGGCAGATTAGAACTGAAACGTGGGTGATGGGAAACAATGGTCGGTATTAGCTATGAAAACAATAATAATTTATATTTTATCAACGGTGGGAGGGTAGAGGGGAATGGGAAAAAGAGGATCTGATACCCAGGGCTCAAGTAGAACAAAAATGCTTTGGAAATGATGATGGCAACATACGCACAATAGTAAATGATACAATTGATGTATTGATTTCTGTAAGAGCCCCCAATAAAATGATTAAAAACAAAACAACAATAGAATCTTGCCTTTTGTGTTTCCAAGCCTGTAAAATAGGATGGGAGCAGGAAACCTGGCCTATCTACAGCAGAGCAGCTGAGGGCTTCAAATGACAGGGCTTATGGCTTCTATATGTACTGGTAACAGTAGATACCAAATTTAAAGGATTTTGGCTTTTTCCCTGCAAGGCTACCACTTCTCAAGTATGCCTACATTTTACCAGATATGACACCTTAAAAGGACTATTATTTTATTAATGGCTCTCCCTAAGGGAACCAGTGGGGATATTTCCATATTACATAGAAAAATATTTTGGTTAAGTATTTTCATTTTGTGTGTGTGAAAAATCTGGGTAGGAAAAAATGTGGTTACTCCTTAAAAAGTTATTATCTTAATAATTATTTCTCTGTGTGATTAATTATTTAAATATGCAATTTGGGCTATGTGGGTCTTGATGCTCTTATGGTATGTATTTATTTATTTTATTTTCTGACAGTTGAGTAATTGTGTCTCTGGAGTAAGTATAGCTTCCAAGGAATAATTATTACTCATATCACTCGTCATTTGATAATCATGTCTAAATAGATGGGCACAGTACTCATTCTATAATTATAAAATTTGAAAAATTTAAGCTGCTGATGGCTTATCCAAAGAAAATTGACTGGGCACCATGTGAAGGTGACCTTATTCTAACATGGATTTAAAAAAGAACAACACAAGGGTATATATTTATTTCTGAAGGACCTTCACTGTTACAGTAGTTAAAGTTTTAAAATACTTTAGTTATTTGGATGTAAAATACATTTTTATTATAGAAGAGCACCTGATGTCTTGCAAATAATAGTAAGCTACTAATTCAATAATTCTGCAACAATAAACCAAAGTTGAAAAAGAGGTGAAGGAGCTTCTATTTGCACCATTTAAAACTTAAAATTTAACAATACGTCTTTCCACATACCTGCGTAAATTTATACTAGGCCTAAAAAAATAGTTTTTTCCCCTGAGTTAGAGCATAATATATTCAGGAGTGTGTTGCTTAATGTCCGTAACATGTTCTATGAAATAGAATGTAATGCTTTGGGGACACTGCGTGAATACCACATGTACAGGCAGTTCCCATACAACTTGTAATTCAATGCCTACAAAACTTAATATATTAAAAATTTATGGGAGCCCACTGGACAAAGCCTGGACAGAGGAGGCTCGGCGTGAAAGGTATGTTGCTGGGTGGGAGACGGACTGCACAGACAATTGGATCAGGACTTCATGTACATGGCCAAACAGGACATGGTGCACATAAGTGGCAGAGAGAGGTGGCCAGGATGCCTAGTTGTGTGGGTGCTGGGAGCAAGTGTGACAGTGGTGGTCCTGGCTGCAGCTGCCCTGTGTGCAACAACGTCCTCATCATGTGCAGCCGCCCTATGTGCAACAACATCCTCATCATGTGCAGTCACCCTGTGTGCAACAACATCCTCATCATGTGCGGTCACCCTGTGTGTAGCAACGTCCTCATCATGTGCAGCCACCCTGTGTGCAACAACGTCCTCATCATGTGCAGCCGCCCTGTGTGCAGCAACGTCCTCATCATGGGCAGCCGCCCTGTGTGCAACAACGTCCTCATCATGGGCAGCCGCCCTGTGTGCAACAACATCCTCATCATGGGCAGTCACCCTGTGTGCAGCAACGTCCTCATCATGTGCAGTCACCCTGTGTGCAACAACGTCCTCATCATGTGCAGCCACCCTGTGTGCAGCAACGTCCTCATCATGTGTAGCCACCGTAAAGGAGAGCTGTTCTCTCTTTCACAAAACACCTTATGTAACCATTCATGTATATTTGGTTGGAGACTGTTTGATCAGACATGAAGTATCTGTATAACTTTATACTTCTATATAACTTTTCCTGTAGAAATGGGTTAACCCGAGATTTAAGAGATTGATGTAAGAAGATTTCATAGTCTTGCAAAAGTATTGTTCTCTCTTCAAGAATACATTTGAAATATCTAGGAATGCACTGCCAAGGAAGATTCTCTTCTATTCCATCATCAGTCCTGACCATGTGTCTTAATCTAAAAAAGAATGACGGTCATCTTACCCAAAGAATTGCTGGTCTACCCCACTAAGTAGCAACAACAACAACAAAAAAACCTGAGAGCATTGAGCAAGACAAGCAGCCGACCTTCAGGAACTCAGAGATAAGTAGGCCAACATTATCTTCTCCTATTAAGGTATCAGAAAGTAACTTTTTCCCTACCTGTTGCATCAAAGACAAGCAGATCTTCCTGCATGCCTCATCTCTGCGACTCTTAAATTGTAAGTAACACTGTCAGATTTAAAGTGTGTGAGTGCCATCTTATTAAAGGAAATAGAAATATGATTTTTAGTCACATCTAGTACATACAGTGAATAGGAAAAATGGAACCATATAATCATACATTACCTTTTTCAATATGCAACCTTTTTGACTCATGCCCCATCTCATGACCAGCCAGGTCTCCCTCTTTAGGGCCAGGAAGTACACTAGGCGATAAGCCCATCAGCATCTGGTTCATGGACAACCCATTCTGATGAACAGCTGTGAAGTCCAGAAAGAGAGAATAAACACAAACGCGCCATAACACACAGTGTTCCAATAAATTCATTAAACTCAAGAGCAAATAAAATATGATGGTCCAACTTTACAGCTATCTCAAAAATATATTGTGCAAATAAATAGCCCTGGTTCTTTTTGAGGAGAAGCAGGGGGAAAATTGAATTGATCTTTTATTGCTCATAAAATACGTTGTTTTTTTTTTTACTTTGGATTTTTCGGTTGTTTCTTTTCAACATCTGACATACTTCTGAATTTCCATACTACAAAAATCGTGATCAGTGATGAATTCAGACTTAAATTTAGGAATCAAACACGTCTTTTAGTCTATAGCTTTCCTTATTTCTGCAAGAATATAACCTTAATAGTAGAGTGCTCTTTAACACTATAGCATTAAAATATAATAAATAATATGCTAGTGGCGATTGAAGGCAAATAGAGTTTTCAAAGTGATAGTACATGATGCAAATTAAAGCAATAAATTCACTGTTTCAATCATCTAGTTTTATTCGAGTGATTAAAATACAAAAAGTTTCTTACATATTAAAGCACAGCTTTAAGTGTAGGGTTTAAACTCAACTTTGAATCTAAAAATACCAAAAATAGTATCTGTTAAATGGTGGAAGAAAATGTTCAAACTCTTGCATGAACTCTGGACCACCCGTCAGCTTTGAAACGATACCGTAGATGATTGGAACACACTACTTCTCAGCACAGGAATACATTTACTCCGACACCGAATGGACACCTCTGAATGGCATGATCTTAGTGGAAAGATTATTTTAAAGAAAAATAATTGCATGAAACACTACTGTCTCTGGCAAATACTAAAACTAAACTCACTGCCCCAGAGTCCATGCTGACTCACAGCAAGTCTTTGTGCGCTTCTGAGGCTGTAACCCTTGATGGAGTGGAGATCCAGGCTCTCTCCTGCTCTCGAAAACGGTGACCGCAATAGCATACCATGCTAGGAATCCCTTTCTGACGGGAACTACCATAGTTATCATCGTTTCATGGAAGAATCATTGGTGGAAGATTCTAGTATTAGTCAGTGAAGGCTTGAGGAAAATCAGAATAGTCTTTTTTTTTTAAAACAGAATAGTCTTAAGAAATGTCTCCACAAGGCAGTAACAACAAGGGTTAATCAATAAACTGACCTTATGAGAGGTCAACCTGGTAGAGCCCATGTTTAGAAAGTGGTACCATCTGCAGCCTTGCTACGGAAGAACTGTCCTACGCCTCCTGAGACGAGCACTGAGGACGCACTAGCTTAACCGTGGGATTTGTGCTCCACGGAATAATCGAAGTTGAATCAGAAGGAAATATCGTGGACTTGAAAGTGAGAGAGGTTCTATAGAATCAATGGTCTGGACGCCTCACAAAATGTGAGACCCTTAGAGACCAAAATGTCTGATGCCTTGGTCATGACGGAAGCAGCTTCAGGGGAGGCGACAGTCTGGGGAGGCTGCTTATCCTGGATTGGCTGCGGGACCGGAGGGGAAAACTCCGGTGTTGCAAAAAACAATAATGGAACATGGGGGATATTTGAATATGGTCTTTAAATACAGATAGAATATTCTACTGATGTGCACTTCTTTATTTTGATCATAAGACTATATGTGGTGGAGTCAGAAAAGCATGTGTTTGTATGTAAAAAAAGAAAGAAGTATTGAGAGAAAGAGGCATTATGTCTTTTCTGGGGTCACTGAGTGAAGGTATTGGAATTCCCGAGTCCGAACAGTTAATGTGCACGGTTGCTATGCACAGAAACACCTGGAAGGAAGGCACAGAGACCAACGTTCAGAAATTAGCTGGTGGAAACTATGACGCAGGCTCTACTTTGACACTGACCCCATGGGTCAGACGACACTTGAAGGTCAGTGGCAAGGGGGTATTATGCACCCTTACAAATATCTCGCTCTCTCTGAGATTGAGTAGAGGGGGGCCTCTAGATGATGAGTATGCAATCATTTTTTAATACTGTCTTAGAAACCTCTCTGTTACTCCAAAATCAATTAAAAATAATGTGTTTAAAATAAACATAGCAATAAATGTGCATGTTTGGCAGCATAAGGAGCTCCACTGGCCAGAGTGGTTAAATACATGTCTGACATGAACCTCGGGGAAAAGGCCACAGTGTGAACCCACCAGCTGATCCATGAGAGAAAGATGTGCTCATCTACGTCCATAGAGGTAGAGCCATAGATGTACAGTAGGGAGATGACGGTTCTACTCTCTTCTATACGATTGCTATGAATCAGAATAACTCGATAACGGATATCTAGGCATGAATGAATATATCAATGTGTGTTTCATCGGAACTATCATGATACTCTAAGCAGGCAAGATTTTCTTCTTTGCCTTTATAACAAAAAAATATTTTGAATTAAAATGCCTGAGAGTATAAACAATTTTCAAATCTTCTTTGACCTGTCCATTTATACTTCTACCTAAATACCATGAAAAAAATGCAATTATTCCTCTAGAAGCATATTGCCTTTTCCAGTGACAAAATTTCACAGAAAGCATTAGAAAGGGAGCCAATATACACGTTAAAATTCTGATCCTAGTGTCAGTATAGCAAAAAGCACTTGAAAAAGTGTTTCTTTTCCAGCCTCAGGAGTTATTTGTTTGGTAATGGCTTTCAAATGACATCTCTAGCTTAACGAATAAGCAGATTATATAATTCTTCATAAATTTAGGAAAATGTGTTTAACATAGGTATTTCTTTTAAAACTTTTATTTATATCAATATTATGCAAATTCAATATTTTTTTAAAACGAGTTTCCAGTAAGTGGCCATTCTCATTGTTTTTGAATTTTCAATTTCATAAGGTCCAGTCTAATGTTTAATTTCTTCACCCTGACAGGTTTACGTTAAAGCATTTAGTGTTCCCCAAACATTTGTTTGTAACTTAAGTTTACATTTGTTTGTACATCGAGTTCTTTGTAAAAAGATGATGTTTATACTGCAAGTATAGTTTCATATAATAATAAAGGGTGGAAAGAGTAAAATAAATGTAATTTCTCATCAGTCAAGATATTGACTTTAAATGTGTTTTCATTTTATTGTGGAAACAGTCTGGGGAAACATTTTATTGGGGAAACATTTATTGGGGAAACAATATAATTGTGTGAATGAGACTTGAACAGTATCAAATTTGGGACCATGAGTACTAGTATTAAATAGTCTGATAATGTGACCATGAAATAAAATACCTTACTAAAAATAGGAAGATTGGTATCGACCACATAAAGTTGGATTGGGCAAGTCTAATCACTGGTGGGGATAGGAGGGGCTGGCTTAGAAAGGCTCCAGAAGGCAGAGGTGCCATCTAGTGAGGCACGCCACTACCCCTGTGGGCAGTGCTGCGTCTGTGGTGAGACGGCATTCCAGTAGCCCTGAACCCAAGGCACAGGTGGTGATTCCTAGCCATGGCTTCCTTGTTTCCCATGCACTGAGCAGTTGTCCCGCAGGCTCTGTCTGCCCTGCTCTGACTCTACAGATTTCCCATTGTGGCAGAGTACCCTCGGACTTCTGTTTGCCTCAAATTGCAGGCCCAAATTTGTAAACGCTCAAGTTGCAAGGGCTATGGAAAACCAGGGCAGCTGATGAGGGGTAGAGGGTTAGGAGAGGGGTGTTACTTTGATGTACGTATATTCAACATATACAAATCTATTCATGATATCTAACATGGTATTCCCACAGCTTCCAAATCACATAAGTTCCTATTTCTCAGAAAGCATTGCGGATATGAAGCAAAAAATAACTATCTGATAATGATGAAAGTCACTGACTTTTATTTAGTCCAAACCTAAAACTTAGCCGGTGTTTTATATTCTTCATTGGTCATCCAAATGAGTAAGATCTATAAAGATGAAAGCATTGTTTTGAATGTCATCTCTGCTCCTTACTTGTGGTGAATCTCTTAGCCCATACAACACTGAATTTTAAAACTCAGTGTGGTAGAATGAGCAGGACTATTCCCGAGCAGTACATCGAGACACGGGCTCATTAAGAGCTCTAGGTGTGTACCTCAGAAACTCATTAGAAGGTTACTGACTTTCAGTTACTGTTTCAGAGCTCAAGTCTTTATGTGTGGCATCAAAGAGGAGGGAGGTTATATCAGAACCTGTTAATGCGGCATCATACCTCATGATATTGCAAACTGGGAACATAATTTTGAGAGATGGCTATTGCCAGAGCGCTCCAGAGCATGATACATCTGAGATCTATTTGGAATGAAGGCATTTTGATTAGAAAAGCCAGCTGCACCTAATAAAGTTTAAAATGGTGACAAGTAAAGTATGAGACCTACGGATTCTGTCAGAAGAGCTCTCGGTCCGTGCAGGGGAGCTGGACACGCTGCTGCTGCGGTGAGATGATGGGTGGCTGCCAGGCCTCCGGCCCTCCTCCAGAGACGGGGCGGGGGAGGGACTGTCGGGCACGCGCTCCTGTGACACCGAGGGGGCACGGTGGAAAGAAGAGAGGCAAATAAGTAGGTTGGACCTTTCTTTAGTGAATCTTGATTTTCTTAATACTATAAAAATGTAAAAGCAAAAAAAAAAAAGAGATGCCATTATTTCTTCAGCAATTAACCATATGAGGAGACATCTTTTATTGCTCAGGAGCCTGGAGTTCTGTAGTGAGCATCCATGTAGTAATAACAAGGGCTGATGCACCATTTGGAGGAAAAGGAAAAGCAAAGAAAACAACAACAACAACAACAAAATCAACACAACAACACAATTCCCTCCAAATTGGAATCTACTAGGTAACAACAATCGCAATTAATTGAATCAAGCAAGTGTCAATTCTAGATAATCATCGATTTAAAGGAATCTTTACATATGTTCTCTTGCTTCCCCGAATGTGTAAGGCTCATTTAGCGCCCAAGTTACCAGTGTGACCGACCATCAGAAGGACACCAGTGGAGTTGTTCACAGCATTTCATCGCGGCTCTGGACAAACTCCAGTGGCCACATTTTAAAGTATCACGGAAATCCAATATTACTTCACATTAGAATACTTTTCTTTAATTCTAATAATTGCCAGAATCCCTACACATTGCAATCTCCGATTCAAACACACATGTGTAGTAGAGGGAAAGTGATGACATACATCTCAATCGTGTCCAGGTAAATGTGTTATTCTAGTTTTGGGTTTTGTAATGTATTCAGATTCCATTCCATACCTCCACCACTGACTGACCTCCCATCTTTCTTACTGGACCCATGTGCAGTGACCTGGGTAAATGCCTGCACTGAACGCTTAGAAATGGACTGAGAGTTTAATAAAGAAAACATTAACATTTTGTCCATTTTGTGCAATCAGGAGCACATAGACATAGACGCAGACCTTGAAAAAATGTATCTCTTCACTAATGAATAAGTATTCAGAAAGGTCAAAGGAAATTCCTTGTTAGGACGTAAAGGCTTACATCATACTCTCTACCGGTTCACTATACACATTTAAAGACTGAACAGTGAACCATTCTTAAGATCATTGCTCATTTCACATGTGTGTTTGTTTTTAATGTCCATTGTAATCCACAGCATGTTGGCCTACATAAACAGAGGAATCGAATTGACTCTCCGAACTGAGCTTCAGTATGAGACGAATGTGAAAATCTTGACGACTCATGTGCTAGAGTGGAAATCAGGCCAAAGACACCATGCTCCCAGTGAGAAGTATATAAAACGAGGCTTTGCTTCTAGAGGTTCTTCTTGCCCACTTAAGTTCATGACCTCACTCCACAGAAGATTTCTCTGGAAAGTTCTTAAACCAGAGGTTCTGGTGCACTGAGTCAGATGGAGCACTGTACCAGAGCTTCCATGTTGGGCACCGGGCCTTGCAAACGGGTATGGTTGGCAGTGGCGGATAGCCCCAGATCCATTTGCAGAGTTCTCACATTGAGTGCTTTCTGATTTCTAACTAAAAGTGGCACTGAGTCAGTTCCCTGGTGGTGAGGTTAGTCTTTCCCCAGACAGAATGCCTCAGGGAGTGGATTGTCTCCACCTCTCTCAGGCCCACCTAGGGAGGGGGCCTCTTTCTTAGAAACTTGCCTGGGTGTGTCCTTGTTGTAGGTCACCATCCTGCAGGTGGGGCAGGGGGCCCACAGCCATGAGTCATGCCCATCAATCTTTCCCTGACTACCTTTGTAGGAGGCCTGGATCAACCATGAAAGCTCTTCTATCTAACAATATATGTGTCCCAAGTAAGGGCCCATTCCGGCTACTGCAGTTCTGCCTAACACCGTGATGCCACCAATCATATGTTTGTGAGTTTCCTTGCTCCTTTTTGAAGTCTGGTATCTAAGTGAACCTTTGGATGCCATTTAACCCGGATCTAAAGGCTTCCCGTGCCCGGGTGATGTGTCTGTGTATTTGTGTTATCTTTGTCTCTTGTAAGACTTTAAAAAGTTCTCCTTAAAAGTTCTCCTATATTTGAGATGGGGGTCTCCTTTGTACCGTATACTGTCATGTATAAGCCGAGTTTTTCAGCACACTTTTAAAGCAGTTTTTGTGGTAAAATTAGATGCCTCGGCTGATATGCGGGTTGCCTTATACTTGCGTCTATAAGGTAACTGAAAAGAGAACCCAGGATTCTCCAAGCTTGGAAGTGTCCCCATAGGTGATTCTAATGTGCTTCCAAGATTGAGCACCACTTCCCCAGCCTGCCTCACCCCCAATTAACATTGCAACTCTGCACTGTCAGTAAACATCTTCAGCAGATACGCTGGGGCTCCAGTTTTAAAGAGCATGACAAGTAAGATTAAAACACCACCCTCCAAAATACAGCAAAGATATCTCCCACACACACAACCTTCAACTAAACCATCAAGTTTCAGTGCATAGTAGAGTCTTACTGTACCCTTGAATTTTAGGAACCTGTCAGACTGATCTAGGGAATAAGGGCCACAAAGAGACATATATTGCCAATATTATTTATTCCAAATGACATAAATCAGACAGATAAAATGTGATTACTCCACAGAGCAACCAAATGACCTGGATTTATAAGACACCAACTTGTCTATGATTTAGAAGAACAGAGAATGCACATCAGGATGCCAAAAGTTATGCATTCTCTTCCCGTTATAATTTAAAAGCAACTAAGGCCATAGGCTGTTTTTGTCTTTTTTCTTTATTCAGCCCTACCCTGAGTGATGAAATGACTTGATTTCACTGCACTACCTTGACTTCAACTCATGGCAGCCCCGTATGTGTGAGGCAGTTTCACACACAGCTGACAAGAAGTTTGCCATCACACACACAAAAACAATCGTGGCCTGCCTAGCAATCACAGATTGAATTCTGCTTTACTGTTGCTGTTTATGCACACTTGTGGAGTTGGAATTTTTACAACTGTACAATAGAAACCCTGTTATTCTTCGTGACTGCATCCAGCTGTGCTGTAGAGGAATGCGAGGCAGGTTGTATTCATGATCACAGAAGCACGCAAGAGTACAATCATAATGTCCTGAAATGTTGAGGAGGAGGCACGCAGTTTATTCATAAAATATGTCTAACATCAACAGCTCGATTACAAATAAATATAATATTTGTAAAAGAATATTGCCACATATATTTTAGGATAAATTTTATGTGGACAGTTTTTTAAATGTATTCAAATACTTTATTATGCTTCTGGTGAAAGTTTACATGGAGAATAGGATTCCCATTTAACAATTTCCTGCACAGCCTCTTCCATGACATGGCTTTCATTTTTCATAATGTAACAACATTCTTTTTTCTGTTCTTTTTGTTTCTGTTTCCATTTTTCTCACTTCCCTGGCCCTCTTTGGAGTCTCATCTTTGTTTTAAGATAAACGCTGACCGTTTGGTTTCATGATCGATTATTTCAGGAAGCACGGTATTCCCAGGTGGCATTGTTGATTTTATAATCAAATCTATTATTTGGATTAAAGGTGACTGCAACATAGTGAATAATTTAATATGACTCTTTTAGCCACGGATATTGTTACTCCCACCCAATGACCTTCATTTTCCTGATGGATCGAGGTAAGAAGGTGGGCAAGAGACTGACTGAATTACACTAGAGTTCAGCTGTCCCAGGCCTCCCTGTAGGTGGTGTCCTCACTGCCACCGAGTGAATGCTGACTCGGAGTGACCTAGAGGACAAGGTGGAACTGCCCCTGTGGGTTGCTGAGATGGTAACTCTTAAGGGAGTAGAAAACCCAGTAGGTAGAAAATCAGTCATTCCAGAATTAGCAAGGAGGAAACTTTACTATCAGCAAGAGAAAAGAGTCCCGCGATGTGAGTGGCTTGTTTGTTTGGCCCCTGAGAGCCCTAGGCATGGAGCCTTCTTGATCTCAGGGACACCTTTGATACCAGAGGAAAGCTCCAGAAGCCAGAGCCAGAGCAGAAGACAGAGCAGTGGACTTCCCAGGCCACAGAACGAGTAAAGCCGCCTGCTTTGGGCAGGAGCCTGGCCTGTAGAGTGGGATGCTTTTGGACACTTAATTGGGGGAAGTGGGTTTGCTGATTCATGGAGCTTGAACAGAGTGTCTCCAGGTTGAGGCTAATGGAGTGGCATGCCCTTTGGACCCTAAAAGCCTTTTGTAAAATGCCCAAGCAGTGTAAAGGCCAGGCCAAAATGCTGGGGCCTGGCTGCAGGCACGACAAAGAAGAAATGATCCTAATAATCCACTCACTGATACTTTTAAAAAACTCTGAAAATAATGCAATGAACTAAACAAACTAGACTAAAAAAGTGATTAAAATCAGAAAGTAAAAGGCATTTTTAAAGCAAAATTTTAAGACATATAAAATAGGGCTAAAATTATAATCTTTCTTTCGCCTACTTCTTACTTCAATTGCTGCATTATATTTAAGAACAAAGGCTTTAAGGAAAATATTTAATACTTTTATTTAAAGAAAATATTTTAATGTATGCAAACTTTTAGTGATTTAAAAGCTTTAGTATTCAATTGAAACATTTTATAAATTGAGACACAACATATTCAGTCATTTCACTAAATGTATAATTTCAATCTTTAGAACATGATGTATTGTTCTTTGAGGAATTTCATTAGAGTAAAATCCATTGAGCAAGTAAGATTTGAATACATCGTTACACAATAAATTAATTTATTTCAACAGCTTAATTCTTTTATCATATTTATATGCTTTCCTTCCCAGAGTATGCTATAAGATGGAGAACAATGGAGACAATAAAGAATTGCTTAGAAGAGAATTTCATAATTATTACTGAAACACAATAGATAATGAGTCTGATTCAGACAGAAGAGTGAAGCAGTTCAACGTCTGCAGGGAAACTCTGTAAACTGGATTTATCATTTCATTTGTGCAATACCCTTTAACCTCCAGGATGGGCCTGAAGTAGGACAGAGAGGAAGAACATTTAATTTAATACTTCAACACACTGCTTTATAGTCCTGCATCATAACTCCACTAATCGATAAAACGCAGTCTTTGCAATGTTCCATCTTTATAAAACTAGCCACAATAATAAGTGGAAATTTAAGAGGAATACTCTCTCACTGTAAAAAAAAAACATGTGGGGGGGTGTCATTCTAATAACCCAGGTAACAGAATAACAATAAAGGAAAGCTGCATTGATTGCCTCTGGGTACAACAAAATTATTGGTCTTTAGGATAATTCAAAATCAAAGGTGGAATTAAAAACCCTGGGCTCAAAGTTCTAAAATAAAATGTATAGAATACTCAGTAGTAAGTACATATGATGAATTAAATTTTATTTACTTTGTTACCTCAACTTCCCTCTCTACACCATAAAAAATATTTTCTTAAGAGTAAATTCAAATATAACATATTTCCACAGATTAGTCTATTCAGTTTTCATTTACTTCTCTATCTCTAAAATTTTTTCCATTTTATAAAATGCGTTGCCATTAGTGATTCACTCATTTTATATGCTAGTGAAGAGGAAATAAGGAGTTTTCTAGCATTAAGTTATCCGAATAAAACTCTTCATGTCCAAAACTGAGGACATGACCAGAATCTTTTTAAACAGCCAGAACTTCTGCGTTTTAGGACAAGTCAGACCTACTTGTTTGCATCAAGCAACTTCTTACTGAACACAGAAAATAGGGGGGGGGATTTTCAGAAGTTCCTATAAAAATAGAAAGTAAAGATTATGCAATTCTTCTACATAATTCTTTAAACCCCTTTGTAAGGTACTAAAGGTACCCTGGTGTAGTGGCTTATGCTTTGGTTTACTAACCTCAAGGTCAGGAGTTTGAAACCAACAGCTGCTCCAAGGGAAAGTTGAGGCTTCCTCCTACAGTCAACATGTATAGACTTATAAACCCACACAGTCCATTCTACTCGGTCCTTTAGGGTCACTATAGGGTTACTATGAACAGGAATCAGATCAATGGCAGTGAGTTTGTTGGTAGGTTGGTTGTTTGGTTGGTTGTTTGGTTGGTTGGTTGGTTGGTTGGTTGGTTGGTTGGTTGGTTGGTAGGTTGGTTGGTAGTTTGGTTGGTTGGTTGGTTGGTTGGTTGGTTGGTTGGTTGGTTGGTTGGTTTTGTAATGTACTGACATATAATCCTTGCCCCATGGAGCGTGCATTAAACACTAAGAAATGTTGTTAGGACAATCCAGAATGTGCTATTTGAATCCCCTTGATACACTCTTCTGGGAGAAATGACCATTCTTGAATTGGGAAAATCATAAAAAACCATGTTTCTAAAAGCCACAGAAAAATATATTCATGCTTTGCATCTGATAGTGGACAAGGCAGATATCATCAAGGCTCCGTCACTAAAAGTTCTAGACTGAAGCTCCCCCAAATACATTTACAGAGCTGTATTAATTTGTTTGTTTTGATGATGGTATTTGAAATATTAGTTTGGTCAATAATTCTGGAGCTGATAAGCCTCATAGATGTAAGTATAAACATGTTTAGTCTCTCACTAACTCTTTAAATTTATTCTATTGGTGGGTTAGGACTAGAGATTTTCCATCTGGATGGAAATTCAAGGACTCTCAAAAATTTCACATTAATCTTTGGTGGCATAAAGTTACATTATTGAGTTGCGAAATATTTTCCTGATTCAGACATAAGGATTCAAATTTATGCAATAATAAATACTATTTAAATAAAAAGCCCTGATGATAGCGTGGGTCAAGTGTTTGGCTGCTAGTCCAAACATTGGCCGTTCAAACCCACCAGCTACTCCATGGGAAAAAGATGAGGCTGTCTGCTCCTGTAAAATTTACAGTCTTAGAAAACCTACAGGGTTGATATCAGTCATAAGCAGCTCCGTGGTAGTGCTTTTAATTTTTTCTTTTGAGGGGTGGGAATCTACATTCAAAGGTAAGATTTCCATCTCGAAACTCAAGGCCAGAAGAAGTCGATGGAGTGATGAGAAATGCGGGGAGAGCTGCTAAGTTCAGTCATGGCCAGCAGTGCTGTGCATGGCCTCCACGCTCGGTGCACGGCCAATGTTTGAAGTTAACGCTGGCTTTTATATCATAAGGCATCTACCACTATGAACTTCTCATCTATAGTTCCCTTGATGTACCTATGTCACTCTCTATATTCCTCTTTGTCTTGAATTTTCCTGTCCGGGGCTTCATTAAGTTTATTCAAGTTGATTTGGGGTGAGGTAGGGGGCTCATAGGCAGTGTAACATTTGCTTGACTGTCTTTCGTGAGGCCAGCTGCCATTGACAAGTAAGGCCTTGATTCATTATCTCCCTGGACCTTGTAACCTGGTGGTAGTCTAAATATATCATTCCGTACTCATACAAGGTTTCTATAAAAAGAATCTCCCACGACTGATTTGATCATACTGAGGCACAATTTACATGGAAATGTCAGAAAAATTCTTGATTATTTTTCATCTACTATCCATTTGTTCACTAGAAGACAAAATCAAGAGAATTTTCCAATGGTGAACAACGTGTTGATGTTCTTAGTCTTTTTGTAACTCATAGATTTAAACATATGCGATTTACTTTGGTGCATGAGCTAGCTGTGTTTTATTAGTTTCTTTTTCCGCTTCGCATCTTTTCACCATTTCATGTTTTCCTAAGCCCAAGGAAAAATTACATGTGATTTTTTGATGTGGAATAAATCACAGATGAAAGTAATGCACAGACCCAGTATTATTTAATTTTGTCCAGAGAACAATTCATTCTGTAACTAAAAGTAAACATGAAGTTTATGGTATTGTTTCATTGTTCGACAAATTTAATCTACTCTGAAAATCAGGTCACTCTCTCCCGATGCTACATTCCATGCAAGTAAAGTTCTGTTTCCTGATGCTATTAGAACCAGCCTTGCAAAAAAGCATAATTTCTCTCCAAAAAAGGTGCTACCAAGATTCTTTACTTTGACAAAAAATAAAACAAAACAACAACAATAAAAAACATAAAATGGAAATATATATAAGTCGCATTTTCATGTTTTGTCCAATGTTTAATATCACTTTCTCTGGTTCCTTTTCATAATGTCTCATTTTTTCTCATATACTTTAATTCACAAGCAACACCTCCACAACTCCATTTTGGCAGAGTGAATTAACATATTTAAGTCTTATTCCTGTGTCAGATAAACTTATGTAATGTGGCATAGGAGAAGAGATACTTATTCAAAAATGTTGAAATTTTTTCATGTTGACAATTTTCTCAAGAGCAAATCCATATTATCCAGAGAAATATAAAAAAAACTTTTAAAAAAGACTAAAAAAATAAACATTTGGGTTTTTTAAAACAAAATATTCCTATACCATACACCAGAGAAATCTTGAAATATGAAAGCAAACTATTAACAAGTTTGTTAGGCATGTGTTTTAAGTTTTGAGAGGGAGAGCTTTAAAAGTAGCTGTACAAGAACAAAGGGGGCAAGGGGAGCAGGGAAATAATTGTTACTAGACAGGCTTAACCTTAATTCCCTGTAAAATTCTAAAACTTATTTTTAAGCAGGAGGTTATGCATATTTGGGGAGAAAGCAAAGGTTACGTAATATGATGAAAGTACTCAAGTGGACAAAAGATCTAAGGATTTTAAGAATCGTGGTTGAATCACTATGCCAGTCTGATGAGGTAGATCTCGCTACCAGCCTGGATGGACAGACAAGGAAGCAGATATTATGTAACTTGCCGGAGATCACAGGACTGAGGGGTTGTCCAACTGAGAGACGAATCCAAATTTCATCATCCAGATCCATACTTTAAAACATGCCTTATGGTGACTGTTTTATTTTCAACTTTACTTTTATATCAGTGAGCATCTTTTAAAATCAAAAATTGTTCCATCCTTGTGTGTGTATTTTATAAAAAGTGAGAAAAATATTGATTCACTCAGGGAGCCTGAGAGTTACTTGATGTATGGTACAAAGAAAGAATCAATTAGTAGAACATTTCAACCTATTAGAAATTCTGTAATGACAAAAGGAATTGATTTCTTGATTTATAGTGTTTACATTTTATACAGTAATTTCAGATAATACAAATAATATATCCTTTTAAAATCTGGAAATGGTACAAAGATGGCATAAATATCTAATATTATAGTCTGAAGTGTTACTATTCAGAATTATCTGAAGAGTTTAAATCAATAGACTGGAAACTAAATAACTTAATAGGGCTAAGTGTAAATCTCTAGTACAAGTATTGGGGAATAATGTTTACGTGCTAGAATCGTCATCTTCCATGCAGGAGATCCAGGTTCCACTCCAGGCCAAATTCCCACCCAGTTCAAATCAAGTAAAGGCTGTACCGATGTATCAATGGACATTTGCATATCTCTATGAAGCTGAAAAGGTTTCAACAGAGCTTCCAGATTAAGATGGACTAGAAAAGCCAAACAGTTTACTACAAAAAATCAGTGAAAAATCTATGGGTCACAACAACCTGGCCTACAATCCACCATGCATAGAACTGGGCAGTGAAGATTCATTCCATCGTGCATGGGGTAGTAGATAGCAAGAACACAACATAAGATGAAGGAGAATTACTCAAATAGAATTTCATGTCAAAAAGGCATGGAATTTACCGAGTCACACCCATTCAGTTATCAAAAAGTCTTATGAACTATAGGACTATGTATCTTTATAGACTGCTGCTCAAATATAGGTTTGTACAAATCCCCGTTTGATGATCTGTTCATTTCTAAAGCATTCATGTGGGGGAAGGGGGAGTCACTGAAAACAAACAAACATGGAAATGACGCATTCAAAGAGGTCAACTAAGAAGACTGGGGTCTGGAGAAAAGGAATTTCTTTGAGTACAAACTGGTGGAAGTAATTAATTCAAACTGTGAAAGGGGCTGAATCCACTAAGAGGTGCCTCGGAAGAAAGGCCTGTGACTGCCTTCAAAAGGTCCCAACCCTAAGGAGCTCATTATTTCCACTCTGAACCCCCGGAGTTGTCCTGAGTCAGAAACAACCCACAGGCATCTGTTCTGGTTGCTGTCCCTGTAGGACAGAGTAGAACTGCTCTATAATGTCTTCAAGGCTTAAAATTTAAAAGTCGATTGCCTAATCTCTCCTGCAGAGGGGCTGGGGTGTTCAAACCATCAGCGGTCATGTTAGTAGACTAGTGCTTAACTGACTGCACCACTACGACTTCTCTGTATACCAAAGAATGTATAAATATTTAAATGCCTGGAATACAGAATAATTAGTAGGCATCCTCTCCAAAGACATATACAGATGCACATGTGTGCATGCACACATACACTCCATTGTATTGAAGTGTAATTTTTCCATGAACTTTTGAACCCGCCGTGTGTGTATATATGCATGTGTGTATGTATGCATGTGTGTATGTATGCATGTGTGTGTGCACGCATGTGTGTATGCATGTATGTGTATGTATGCATAGATGTCAAAGGCTTACCCACTGCATCACCACACTTTCTCAACAATGTCATCATTGTGACCTATTTAGCTAGCTTTATTTTCCTCTTGTGCTTTTTCTCTCTCCTTCTTTATTTGCTTTAATCTGTCAAGTGTAAGTTCTACGGCACCAGCTTTTCTCTGAAGGTTAATTCGAGTTGTCACAATTATTCCGAGTCTAAGATTCACATCGGTTTGAGTTCATCAGAGTTCTAATGAAGGAATTGGCAAACTCTTTTCTGCAAACAAATAGAGGGTATTTTAGGCTTTGTGGGTCATTGAATCTCTGTCCTCTGTTGGAGCTTTAAAGCAACATTTGGCATTACATAAATTCAAGATCATGGCTATGTTTAAATATAACTCTATTGACAGACACTGAAATTTGAGTGTTTTGTAACCCCCATGTGTCATGGAATAAAATCCTTTAGCTTTCCCCCCAACAGCTAAACGTTTGCAAACCATGTTTTATTCATGGGCCACATAGGAATTGGCAGCGAGCCGAATTTGACCCCAGCAGGCAGTCTGCCCCCCTTGCTACACTTTGTGCATCAGTGTCAATATGTTGATGATGAAATTACTGGCGCACCCACAGGGAATCCAGGGTGGACAATATGTTCAGGACCGGGGGTGGGAGGGGCGATGCTGGGAGAGTAGAGGGTGAGTGGGTTGGAAAGGGGGAACTGCTTACAAGGATCCACATGTTACCTCCTCCCTGAGAGACAGCAGAGAAAGTGGTGAAGGGAGACTCCAGATAGGGCAAGATATGACAAAATAATAATCTATAAATTATCAAGGGCTCATGAGGGAAGGGGGTGGGGAGGGAGGGGGATAAAAAGAGGACCTGATGCAAAGGGCTTAAGTGGAGAGCAAATGCTTTGAAAATGATTAGGGCAAAGAATGTAGGAATGTGCTTTATACAATTGATGTATGTATATGTATGGATTGTGATAAGAGTTGTATGAGCCCCTAATAAAATGTAAAAAGAAAAAAAAGAAATTACTGAGGCACCTCTATGTCACAGAAAGAGGGAACATAAATAATATTCTTAAAATATGTTAGACTTCGCTACAATTTTGCTTCTCTTTCATGCTACATCTCAGGTCCATCTCAACTAGGTTGAATTTCAGTTTTAACTTTTGTTTTCCTTGGAAGGCTGTCTATTCTGGGGCTTTGTTGGTTGGTTTGGTTTTGTGTATTTTTTTTTCTGTCCTTCTGAGGAAGAACTGGTAACATTTCACTTTATAACAGTCTATATATTTAAAACTTAGACAAACAAACTCAAATACCCTATTCTAATCATCCACCTGGGCCCATACTATTTAATGTGACAGAAAGTCAACCAGTCCCTTTTAGAGAAAAGAGAAAAAAAAACTCCTCTAAATTAAATATAATCAATGCATGTCTTGTTAATTTTTTAAGTCTTAATTATGCTATAGGATCTATAATATGTAACTTTAGATTAAGCATCTTATTCTCTCCAATATTGGGAAAATCATGGAACAATCTATTCTCCGCATTTTGTGTCTTTAGATATAGTGCTTTGATAAGACGGATTGACCTTTGAGCAAAAGAACTGACACAGGGGCTGCATCAGCAGGCTCAAACCTAACAATGGAAAGATGCGGAACCGGGCGGGGTTTTGTTCCATTGACCACTGGGTCACTCGAGTTGGAATGGACTAGTCCATACCTGTCAGCAACAGAAATAGCCTTGATTTCTCTCAGTCCTTATGGACAGCTCAATTACTCTGTATGTTTAAATTGACTCATGTGCTTCTAAGATAGGCTTCCCATTGGTCTCTGATAGGAAAAGGGTACCATGATACATTTCCATGATAGAATTTCCTTTCGCCTAGGTGATAAAAACAATTTGCTTTCAATTCCTTCCTCAGGTCATTTTCAATCAGTTAAAGTAATTGTACAACATTTAGTTGCTACTAATACCATCAACAGGATGCAGGGCATTTGGTTTGCTTAGATTTGGGAATTCCTTTTATAACTGCCACTACTTTGAAAAGTCTAGGAATTCCCTTCATCTCATCTGTAGCCATGTTTCTAGAAGAAAATGTGCCAAGGACCAAGAGGCGCATGCTCCCATTTGCTGTCCATGTTTAAGGAAGCAGGCTCCCACATCTGTCCCCCGCATTTAAGCGCAGACGGGTTCTCAGCACTAACCTTTACATTAGCAGGCATGCACTTAATTAATTGCCACCAGGGCCTATTCATTATTACTTGGCCCCTTATTTTTTTAATTTTTTTTCCTTTTCCTTTTACATTGCCATCTAGGTCTTGCATCCACACAGGGACACCTAAAAAACAACACAAAACCCACTGCCATCAAGTCAGGTCCAATTCACAGCCATCCTGTAGGATCATTTGGGGAGGAGGTGGCCTCATGTTCCTCCCCAGGTGTGGCTGGGGGTTTGAATATCGGATCGAAGTGAGTAGTCCAACGCTTACCCAACAGCACCATCAAGAATTCCAGGCACACCCAGAATGTTATATTTGCACCACGTCCCTAGGAAAAGTGTCCTCTATTTGACAACCATGAATGAGGCACTATTACATTCTTAGCAGTGAACATGATGTTGCTGTGAGGTGCCATCTATGTGACTGACTGGTGGCAGCCCTAGCACATGAAATCAGACTGTTGGGATCGATTTGGCTTTTACTCACTGATTCCCCCCCTCCCCCCCTTAAGTAGATAGCCAGGTCTTTCTTTCTAATCTGCTCAAGGCTGGATGTCCCATTAAACATCATTTAGCTGCTGAGCTACGGGTAAGCCTCTATTGAGGGGCAAGTGGTTACTTCCCCGGAATCCAACAAGAAAGCTGAGAATCCTATCAGGAAGCACCTCGGCCATCAGGCAAGCTACAACCTTTAATGACCATACCCTGAATTACACAGTCTACGTTGACTCACAAGTACCTCATAGCAAAGGCCTTTTGTGATTCAAAGGTCACAATATTGACCACCAACATTTTCAGTCTCTCGCGTATCTCGAGAAGAGGATGTTCAAGGGGCAGCGTCCAGGTGCGACTCTCCGATACCCCGTCCATTCGGACTCATAGTGAGCTTCTACAGCAGGGCAGAACTGCTCCTGTGTTTCTGAGACTAGAGCTCTTTATAGAAGCGCAAGAGTCCTTCTCCTGCGGGGTCCTGGCGGTTTTAAACTGATGACCTTGCAGTTAGCAACCCCATGTGTAACCACTGTGCCACCAGGGCTCCGTGTGTGTGTATGTGTGTCTAATTACTTTCATCCATAAATGGAACTTCATAAAATGATATTTGGCAGTTGTATACATCTTTATTTGTATAGCCATTAGTATAATACAAACGTCTTTGTCTGTTACTCAAAATTCTATGTAATTATGGATAGGTTTTTTTCTTATATGATTTGCTCTCAGGATCTCCTAAATTCAAGATTAATGAAAGAGGAGGTGATGATTCTATCGAATGAGGAAATGTCAGCAGAATATATCTTTTACATAATTTAAAAATCAATCATCTATGCTTAATAATATTTGCTCCAACTTCCCATTCCTTAGCCCGTTTGACAATGCAGTTAATTTACATGACGAATTAAGTATACATTGTAAAATGACATGAATTGTACAAATACATACATATATATATGGAGATAGAAGACATTTGTGTACATGCACACATATGTGCTGTTTGCATAGCAATGTTACCTTCCATTTATAATGCATGCTTGAAAATAAGAACTTTGAATTATGCTGTCTCAAGTCATTCTTAGATCCACACAGTATGAGACATAGAAACAGAATCAGAAAGAGTTTTATGTTCAACATGTTACAGCTTATAAAGGCAGAACCAAATTTGAACACTCCTTGTCTTCTGAAAAGAGAAAATCACAATCCTGGCCTGCCTGAATATTACACTGAATATTATACTGTGGGACAGTGGCTATCAACCTGTGGGTCGCTTTGGGGGTTGGACGACCTTTTGGGGTTGAACCACCCTTTCACAGGAGTTGCCCGACTTCATAACAGTAGCAAAATTATAGTTATGAAGTATCAATGAAAATCATTTTATGGTTGGGGGTGGATCACCACAACATGAGGAACTATAGTAAAGGGTCACGACATTAGGAAAGTTGAGAACCACTGCGCTAGGTGCTAATTACCCTAAAATGCTTTTTTCTCACCACCTATTTGCTATGATTTTTTTTTCATGGAATAAGGAACATGGATTAGGAGATGGTGGCTTAAAGGGAAAAAGTCAAAACCAAATGCTCAGGAAAACCTTTACCTTAATAACAGATGTCTCAACTCTGGATGGGGGACTCTGAACTTGCGCTGCTGCCGCCATATTGGCAATGGTGCTGAGGTGGTTCATCTGGCTCATTGCCATGGTTACAGATGCGGGAGGTAGGCTGACAGGAATTAGAGGGTGGGGCATCATCATAAAAGGAAGTTCCAGTCCTATTAAAAACAAAACACACACAAATATCAGCATTGCTCTGTTAGCTAATTCAATCAGAAAGCATGGTAAATCTCCATGATTCTAATCATTATGAATGTAAATTATCAAAAACTGAAGCATTAAAATACTATCATCATAGTAATCATAGGCAAAGGGAATACATCTTTTGTATACAACACACACATTCATCACTCCGAGAAACTAAGCTTAGAGCAACCTGGGTACCCCGGCGTACCAGACCTCTAATTTCCATGTGTTTAATACAAACGATCATAGTAAGCCCTTGCTGTATTATTCGTCTCATCAGTCTAAATCTTTGTGGGGTTGTTTTTAAATGTCACAATTATTTATCTAAATGTAATATATCACTCAAGAGTGTTCTCTTTACCCATTCAATAAATACACAGCTTTTTGTTTTTTATAGAACTAAGTTAAGAAATGACATCGTACCATTTGGCAGAAGGTGGTTCTGCTGAAGATGGCTGAGAGGATGGCTAACTAGTAGGCTACGCACTCCAGGTATGCAGGGGGGGGTAAGAGAAGCCTGTGACCCCTGGGTGCGGGGAGAGTGTACTGTTTCCTTATCCCAAGAACCATCACTGCTGCCTGTGGGGAATGAATATAAATTATTGGGATACAATGTTATTCCAAGCCTTCAGCTGATTAATCTGAAATGTGGTTACAAAAATCATATTAACATTTAGAGATTTGCCCAATAAGTGCTTTCTAGGGAAATAAGTCAGATTAAGTACATTTTCCCTTGACCATATTCTCATCTTGCTTTATAACTCCTGGATTTGATCACATCAATCTGTTGGACAACGGTATGTCTCTAACATCCTGTTTTCAAGGTTGGATCGAGTTTGACGCCCAGTTTAATATGCATTCAGGAATTAACGAGGCCTCGGTATCCAGGCACACTGTATTTATAGAATGCAAGGTGTGGTCTTGTATGAAATGGTGCTCTAGTCACCATGCCAGGTTCAAAGGCCTAACAACTCACCAGCCAATCCCGAGCATGGAATCATTAAATGCCCAACTTGGTTAGCCATTGTCCAGAGAAATGGAGAAGATCACTTGGGGAACGGTCACATAACAGTGACAACAGACTACACTGGAGAGGGGGTGTTCGTGCATGTGTCAATAAATATATCACTATTTTAAGCTAAACAAACTAACAAAAAAACTCAAGTCACTGCCATCGAGTCGATTCCAACTCAGAGCAACCCCACGGAACAGAGTGGAATGTCCCTGTGGGTTTCAGGAAGGGAGTAGGAACCCACATCTCTGTCCCGTGGAAAGGCTGCTGGTTGCGATGGGATGAGCTCACAGTTAGTAGCTCAACCCAAACTCACAAGTCACCAGATGGGAGCACATCAACTGATGGCCTGGCGATAGGAGCACCAAAGCCACAACCAGACCTACCAGAGCTCACATCTCAGTACTGGTGGGAATGGCTTACATTTAAATAGACCTTGACAAAGTTTAACAAAATATTCTTTGGAAATTAACGATAAATCATTTCCATTTAACATCCCCCAACTCATGGTAATTCAGCATTTGTTTTTATCTTAGCTTAATCTTCTAAACACAATCTCCCCCATTTAAAAACGAAATCTGTAATATCTGTCAGTTTATGAGTTCTTCATTTCTAAAAAGAACTAAACCATATTTTCATATAATAGGCATGAATATAGCAAAGTTGGTAAAGCTCCAATTTAAATCCTTTAGCTCTATTAAAAGCTTCATTGTAAAATCTCTATGACATAGTTTTTAATGAAGAATACTTAGTTACTATCGTGACTTTTTTCTCCATTTGCTTCACGAAGACGGTTAAGCTTCAATATAAATTCAAACTCATTAGCTCAATACTGTCTGGATCTTGGAGTAAATTGTTCAGAAGTGGGTAATGAAAACTCAATTCAAATTCTTTAGCAATCAAACAAAGAAATTTTATTAAACAATAAAAAGAATCAATTAAAATGGATATCTTTATTATTTTACAAGAATGTATGACAGCTTTTGGTTAGAAAAAGAAGTTTATTGCTTTATACAGGAATGACTCACATAAAGCAAATTCTCTAGCTTGCTTCCACATGGTGATATGAAAACTCATTTTTATAGTTACAAATTTATTCATCTTATTTTTGTACTTATAAATTTTTTGAAAATCTGATCTAAGGATCTAGTCAAGCATTAAAAATAAATGTTTTTAAAAACCTTTTTCCCCCAATGTCAAGGAACTATTCAGTGGACAAGTATTTCTAATATCATCAATGTACACTACGTTTATCAACATATGTCCACAAATCTTAAATAATATATTCTGAGATGTTTAATATGGTCAAATTTTATGAATCAACATCACTTCTACTTTTGATGCCATCAGTTAAAACAGGAAGAGAGGCATAACCAGTATTTACTTTGAAAATACACTTTGAAATAAATATCATACAAATATGTTAATTGCATTACAAACTTAATAAATAGGTCATTTTCTTTGTATGTTATGTGCTTTCCACTTAAAATGTGCAATGAATGTTAAGGTACCATTTTTATAGATTTTATTAATTTAGATTACATAATGAAAATATGGAGTAAAGAAAAATAATAATATTCATTTTTTAGATTCCATTTAATTATGTTTATTTCTATTATTGACTTTTTCTTTCTTATTCTTTTCTTTATTTTTTTTTCTTTTTAATGTGAACTAATTTCTTCTATTTGGATCTTGATTGCTAGTTAGTATATTTCAAATGTTATTTCACCAAGTATATTTAAATTTCATTTGTATCAATAGGTATACCTTATAATTCAGTGTTTTCACAATATCAATGTATATAATTTTAAGCCAACCTTCTGATTAAATTATTGTGAAACATATTATAGAAAAAACACTACCTATTTTCAAATCTCTTTTGCATTATAAAACCTCAGCTCACTGGAAGGTAACTAGCAAGCATCCAGATGTGAATTTTCCACAGCAAGTTTCTCACACTAGATTCAATTTCCCGACTACACAGAATGCTTCCAGCTATCTTCGCCAATCATCATTTGTTAAATCCTCATGTTGTTAGCTCATTGGGGATAATAAATAGAGCAAACAATTAAGAAACTAAGTCTGATGAAAAATATACAATATATAACCAAGTCAGCTGTAAGTGATTTTTGCATTATTTATAACATCCTTCCTCTCTATTAGCATGAATAAATAAGATTTGAAAATAGGTCACTTCAGAATAAGTCATGTCCATAGTTATCAAATGTATAATTTCAAGTCCTTCAGTTTAAGCAGCTATATTACCAGAGTCCATGGATACGTGTACTATAGCTACACACAAACATATGCACATGTCTGTATCGTTCAGATGAATGTGCACTGTTAATTTCTGTGAAACCTGCAAGAGACAAAACACTCAGTACGAGTATATGCTGAGCTCCAAAAGGTTCCTGGGAAAATTCCAGTATCTTCTTGTTTCCCCTCATGTAAGAAAAAAACCCTAAGATTTTGGTAGGGGAGAATAAAGAGAAACAGAACAGAAATGATTCATTTCCTCGCTTCCATTCTTGCTGACCCACCCATTTCGGAGGCTTTATGATATAATTAATAAATGAACCTAGCAGAGTCCTGCTCCTACCAGAGCCTATATAGCATATTCCACCTGGGATCCCCAACCCATTTAGTTGGTTCCAAATCACAGTGGCTCTACACAGAGTTGTCATTGCTGTAAACCTTTACAGAAGCAGAGAACCTCATCTTCCTCCAGAGGAGCAGCTGGTGAGTTTGTACCATGACCTGTGGTGATCGAGCAGTCCAATGCTCCCCCAAGATCATCACCAGAGTTCCTTTGTAGAGTATAATATACACTGGAATAACAGTCACGTACTGAATTATTTTCTTATTCAATATCTGTGGCCATACTTTAATTCAGAAACAACTCCCATTCTCCTCGTCCCAAATGTGGACAGAAAAGTGGCAGGTAATCAGCTGTCAGGCAAGGCAATACCACAGGTGCCAGCAGAACCTCAGCCTTCTCCTCCAGAGTAGTTAGTGTGTTTGAACCGTTGACCTTACAGTCCATCACTAACCCAACACCACCACCAGGGCTCTGACTCTGATCCTGTAATCAAGAGAGCCACCAGGGAGAAACTCCTAAAGACACCATTACTCTGACAGTGGCAATGTCTAGTTTAGCGCTCTTCTGAAATCTCTGAATTCCTTCAGGATACTAAGACCCCTTTCCCAGTAGGCGTCCTCTAGTTCTGATGATGTCTACTCCCTACTCTTCCGAAGCAGACCCAGAGCTCACATCAAAGCAGAGGAAAGCCAGCTGTGGAACTGAGAAGTAGCATCTGCAACCCTGGAGTCAGTCTCGGAATTCCCTCACCCTTCGCTTCCTGGTGAGAAAACCACAGCCCCCTCCCCGTTAGGCAATGTCCCTCCACTGTAAAGATTTCCTACAATTCCCCTTCTCATGTTTGGCTGCTCTTGTAAATGGAGAAGAAAGATGTTTGTGGTGTCTGGGATGATAGTTAAGGGCGCAAAGCCTGGTTCCATTGCTATTTATAAGCACCAATTGTTTCACTTTCTTGAGAACGGCAAGCACCTGGTACCTTTTGTTCTTGCATGGGAACCACAGGAAAAGTTCTAGTCCATATCCTGTGACATAAGCATCTGCAATAAAAACCAAGCACACATACAGCAAGACCACAGATGACATTTGGGTCATGGATTCCGGTAAAGGATCAGAAATGAAGAGCTGTTAATGACCCAAGTTTAGAATACTACTTCACAAATTCCCTGAACCTTTCAATCATCTATTGAGGCAAAAGTTGAAAGAGCAATGATTATCATTAATAAAAAATAAAGAATAATTAAATGTGGAGATTGTCATGAGTAAGAGGAAGATTAATTGAGATGTTGGAACACAGAAAATGGGGAAGGATTTCCATGAAGGATACTGTTACCATTTATCTATGAAAAAAGGAAAGGCATTAAAAACAAAAAGAATGACTTTCCAGGAATCATGTAAGTAATATAAACTATATAACCCTCTCCAAAATATGTATATCATTAAGTTATTTTCAATCCCCAATATAGCCGGCAGGTGTCAAAAGCGATCACAGAAATTGTAAAATAGATTTTTTGATGGATGTGATGCAAAAAATTCACCCAGTCCAAAATTAAAATTATGTATAAAAGACAAACACCTTGAAACTACTAGTCAGCAAACCAGTGAGAGCATATTGAAAAATAAGTAAATGCTTCACACTGTGGTGGCATGTGACCATGTATGGAGAGCTTCCTGAAGGCTGACCATGATCGAGGAGACAAATCCCGAAGGGGCTACCGGTCACACCACCATTTAGTGAGTGAAGCTGATAGACTGTGACGGGAACCTGACATTGTCAAGATTCGTTTACTAAGAAAATGACGGCCAGAGTGGACCTTTCTTCTCTATCACTGGAGGCCACATAGGAGGATGTCAAGCCCATCGGCACTGCGGAAACAAGGTTAGTCGGTGACAGGAAAAGTGAGTCCCAGGTGTGGCAAATGTCCAGCTGTTCCTTCCGTTAGGTGAGAGAATAAACAGGTTATTAGCCTTTTATCGCATTCACTTTACGCTAATAAAAGAAATGAGATACAAAATGTCAGCAGGGACTCTTAATAGTGTGCATAAATAGGCGAAACCATCCTCTCAGGTGTGACTGTGATGTGTTTACATCCCCCACCCCACCCCCAGATAACCATCTGAACATCATTGATCGTCCTTAGCATACAGACACACCAAAACCTTCTGCTGTTTTGATTCAACTTCATCTAATTGCTCTATTTTAAAATACAGAAGAGGCAACTGTTTAAAGGTAAAATTAATTAGGGGCACAATTAACAATGCTCCAGCTTGAGCAAAGTGGCTCGGCAAAGAAAACTACACATGTGTCTTCTAATCCCTGTTGTAAACAATGACCACATAATAGACCACTGACACAAACATAAAACATGGCATATAGAATGCTCAGTTCAGCAGGGCTCGAGAGCAGCCACGGAATGGTTGTCATGGAACCAACCACTTGGCTTATCTCTGGCACACACACTGGTACAGATGGGAACTGGAAACACAGAGAATCCAGGATGGATGATCCCTTCAGGACCAGTGCTGAGTATGGTGATACCTGGAGGGTGGAGGGAAGGTGGGGTGGAAAGGGGGAACCGATTACAAGGATCTACATATGACCTCCTCCCTGGGGGATGGACAAAAGGAAAGTGAGTGAAGGGAGTTGTCACACAGTGTAAGATATGACAAAATAATAATAATTTATAAATTATCAAGAGTCCAGGAGGGAGAGGGGAACGGGGAGGGAGAGGTTAAAATGAGCTGATATTAAAGGCTCAAGTAGAAAGCAAATGTTTTGAGAATGATGATGGCAACAAATATACAAATGTGCTGGACACAATGGATGGATGTATGGATTGTGATAAGAATTTAAAACCCCCCAATAAAACGATTTTTTTAAAAAGAGAAAGAACAAAATTTTATCATCATGAATTTTACCTATCCATCTACCAATAAATGAGTCATTTAGGAAGATGTATCAGTTTTCCAGAAACCAGTAACCCTCAAATCAGTTCTGACTCAGCCACCCAAAGTGTGTCAGGCTGAACTGAGCTCCACAGAGTTTTCAATGACTGCAGGAGCTCCGACAGAGGGGCTCACGCCGCCAGTCTTTCAGTTAGCATCTCAATGCGCCACTCCATTGCAGGACCTGGGTACATATATTGTCTTTAGGGATAAGTAACTAAGCCTTGCTCTTTGTCACCTGAGTGTCCAGGAATTGTTAATGAGAATCTAAAGTTCTAGGCACAAAATGGGGCCTCTGCCTCATCACTGATGTTTTCTCTTGAATGCAGGATGGTTGTGGTATATTTTCTTGTTTACCTAAAGGTGATCGTAAAATACCGGTACCATTTGTTTTCTTGTTCTCATGATAACTACATTTCTTTGCCCATTTGAAGTATTTATATTGCCCTACATTCGTCAAAAAGTTGTTGAAAGCAGTACACGGCACAAGGTAGGTTGTCCCTGAAAGAAGGAAAAACAGAACTCCTGAATTTTAAAATGTTGCTTCAATTTCCCATGGTTAATGATTGTGTATAAAAAATAAGAAACCCTATATTTAACTATCAAGGGTAAACTCAGAAGTGAAATTAAAGTGATTAATATCAAATGCAATACATCAAGTGGGTACTTAAAGAACCAGCAGAAGTTAGTAAAAAAAAAAGTAATCTTGAAAAGGTTTGGAGAATCATGATAAACAGGAGCAGAAGAACAGCACTAGAAAACCTTAGCTGGAAAATGGTTTCTATTTTAAATACTCTTCAAACAGAGCATAGATTATTGATACAAAATGCACCCGCTTTGTGTATGTTCCCTTAGTTCATACTAAATACCAGAACATATGATACCATCGTTAAAAAGAAATAGAACTCCCATGAAAGAACACACCAGCCTGTGTGATCATGAGGTGCCGAAGGGATCAGTTATCAGGCATCAAATAACTAAAAAGCATACCATTGGGTGCACACCTCCATGATAACGATTGCTTAAGACAAATAGGTGCATAAGCAAAAGTGGCGAAGAAAGCTGATGGTGCCAGGCTATCGAAAGGTATAGCCTTTGGGGTAAACAAGCGGCATCTAGCTCAGAAGCAACAAAGCCCACATGGATGAAACACACTAGCCTGTGAGATCATGAAGTGGCAAAGGTGTCAAAGGGATCAGGTATAAGGCATCATCAGAACAAAAAAAAGTATCATAGTGAATGATAGGGGGGCAGTGTGGAGTGGAGACCCAAAGCCCATTTGTCGGCCACCAGAGATCCCCTTGCAGAGGGGTCTAGGGGAGGAGACGAGCCAGTCAAGGTGCTATGTAGCAACGATGAAAAATACAACTTTCCTCCAGTTCCTAAATGCTCCCCCCCACCCTACACACACACACGCTATCATGACCCGAATTCTACTTTGCAAGTCTTGCTACACCAGCGCATGTACACTGGCACAGATAGGAACTGTAAACACAGGGAATCCAAGGCGGATGATCCCTTCAGGACCAGTGGTGAGAGTGGCGATACTGGGAGGGGAGAGGGAGAGTGGGTTGGAAAGAGGGAACCAATTACAAGGATCCACATGTGACCTCCTCCCTGAGGGATGCACAACAGAAAAATGGATGAAGGGAGAAGTAGGACTGTGCAAGATATAACAAAATAATAATTTATAAATTATCAAGGGCTCATGAGTGAGGGTGAGCGGGGAGGGAGGGGAAAAATGAGGACCTGATACCAGGGGCTTAAGTGCAGAGGAAATGTTTAGAGAATGATGAGGGCAAGGAATGTACAGATGTGCTTTACATAATTGATGTATGTATGGATTGTGATAAGAGTTGTATGAGCCCCTAATAAAACAATTAAAAAAAGAAATAGAGCCACTGTGATAAAGATAAAAAGCAAAGAACTAGATGTAGAGGAATGAGAGATAATTATAACAGGAAAACCTTTTCCTTTTTGATGTTGTTTTATTTCGACTCATTAGCGCCACAGTCTAGGTGTTAACCAGGCACAAGGGACACCCGAGAGAATGACACAAATTCAGACTGAGCTGGGAAAGAGTTGCAATGGACTTCACAACCCAGACACCAAACCCACTGCTGCCAAGGTAGATGGCAACTCACAGAAACCTTCCCGGGCCAAGAAGAGCTACCCCATTGGGCAGGCATCCTCAAACTGCAGCCCACCAAGGACATTTATCTGGCCTGCCAGGTGTTTTCACCCCGTTTCAGTGTGCATAGGAATTTGTTCATAGTTTTTGTTTTTAAGCTATAGTCCAGCACTCTAATGGACCTGAGGGACAGTGAACTGGCCCGTATAAAAAGTGGGAGGACTCCTGCCCTGGGGTTTCCAGGGCTGCAATCCTATGAGAAATACACTGCTCCAGATTTCCTAGATCGGCTGAGTATTACACTGAAGACTTGGTTGGCGGCTAAACCCCTAGAGGAGGGAGGGGCTCTAGAGGACTGGCAGAGGCTCGGACTGGTTCATTTGCACTAAATAAACATTTTGGTGTCTTTCTTAAATGAATTATAAGCCAATTGGAAAAGCAAAATATTTCTATGCAGTGGTAATTAAAGAATGATTCATTTCCACAGCCTAACGATCCTGCTCCCAGCAACAGTGGACAGTGTAGACATGGCCGAACTACAAACATATTTAAGCTTTCTAATCTAAAATATATTCATCCTCTAAAGCAATTTGGTCTAATGCGTCTGAGTTAATTTCACTTTACATTGCTCAGCCATTCTCATTTCCAGTGTCAATGAATTTCTACCTTTTCCCACTTTAACGCATTAAATTATTTTTCCATTAGGCAAACAAATGAACTAGAAATTCTTCATTCTAAGTATATTGAAATTTCCCTATAGATTTACAATTAGATCAAATAAAATTTCAAGTTAATATACTTCTTATACTGTAGTGACCGATGCCATGGTATGTATTATTAACAATTTTGTGTTCATAGAGAGATACTGTCCATGGCAAGTTGAAATCAGTCATCATTTCCCATGGTTTTACACGCAGTTTCAATGAGCTCAATGCTGATGTTAAGAAATCGTCTCCCTACTTGCGTCAAAATTGATATTTAATTTTCCCAAATATTAAAACCTTCATAGGTGAAACAGGCAACTTACGGGTATTACCTTAGCATTGTCACATGTATGGCTCTGAGTGTTAAATTACATTTGGAAAGACTAATTAACCTAAACGAATGACTGCACCAGCCGGATGTCTAAGCCAGAAACACTGGAAGCATCCTTCTCTGTTCCTTCGCTGTGATTGAAGCATAGGTGCTTAATTCCTTGTGATGCTCCGTTGATTTCGACCACATCATTTACCTCTGTTTCTATCCCCACTGCCCTACTCAGGTACAGACACCATCACTGTACAAATCGTCCAGGTCAATCCTCTCTTTAGACACCTTCCCTTGTTTCCCATTGCTCTTGCGCTTCTGTAGCTCAACATTTCTGGTTTCTCTGTGAGCTCCACATGGACCGGCCTATGTCTCTTTTGCTCATTGCCGTGTCCCCACATTGAACACACAGCTGCACACAGTAAGCAGTCAACACATATTGCTTCAAATAAATAATGACTTACCAATGAATATCCCAGAGAACATACTGGGTATAAGTTAACTAAAGGCAATTTAATATCTTTCTGATCGCGTGGCAATGTTAAGGGCCACAAGGTTGACTTGAGATCAAGTGGCCAGTGTGTCTCTCCATCTTATGGAATTTGAACCCCGTGTAGCCAAAATCGAGCCCAGTAGCATTAACAGCCAGACAACTCCAGAGCTAAGATCTGCAAGTCAGTGTCACATACTCAATAAACAAGGTAAGCATGAGCTGATGTGTGTTTACATATGTAGGGAACAAGTTCAAATATTTACTGCATAAATTTATTAGGTAATTGATAAGCCCATGCTTCCTTGGCTTACTGGGTAACCCATTCTGGTCCAAGACTAAACAATCCTGGTATTAAATTTGTTGTAGACGGAAATGTGTTCTGCAAAACTATCATTTCTGGGTATATTGTCCCTTGTCTTGAAGAGCTTACAGTAGGAGAAAAGCACATTTATAACATAAGTTTATTTTCTTTCATTATTTAAGTAGAATTGAGGAAGACGAAGGACCATATTAAAATAAATCATGTATGATAAAATGGTCATATTTTCTACAGTGCTTAGAGGAAGCAATAGGATTTTTTTTTATCTTAAATTTAGCAAAATAAAATCAGACCAAATTTTCTTCTTTGATATAGCTATTCTGTTTTAAATATTTTCAGGATAAAGAAACCGCTACCTATTAAAATAATTATCTACTTGGAAATCCTGAATCTTGGTAGTCAATAACTAATTTATTATTTCCAAAATCATCTCTGCAATAACATTGGTGGTAGTTTTCCATGGAATCACAAAGTCTGTCTTCAAAGTCGTTTCGAGAGCTCCTCCAATATGAAAGTATTTCAATGCTGGCTGGTTTTGCTTTGTACCTGTTCCACCATGCACGTTCTCGCATCTTATTTAATCAAGAATATATGATCACCAAGATACCTTTTGCACTTGGTCTTGACTCGCTTCGGTTTAACTTGTAACAAATGTTGCTGTTATTTAATTAAAACAGTTTATCTCAAATAACTATTTTAAGATTTCATTTAGTAGACTGAAATGCAACTTTTCAGAGGGAATTAATTCTGTGCACATGTGTAAACACCTATGTGTAAGCTGTGTGGTAAGGGAAGCCTTCACCCAAGTCCCCACCTCCCCCTTCCCCCATTATTGTATGGAAGAGACAACTGAGGTTCAAAATGATTGATGGGGTGATTACATGGCATGCTTGAGGTCACACAGCTCTTTAGGAAAAGAGCTGGACTCAGAACCAGTTTGCCTGCTCCTTGGCCCTAAATCCTTTCCACACTCAATTGAGAGAACTGCCCGAGCTGTGCAAGGAGGCAAAGACAAATGAAAGGGGGCTGGCTGGCTGACAGCCGGGAGCTCCATGGACTGGAGGAGAAAGCAGGCACGAGGAAGGCAGCTGACGCCAGAGAGAATTAGGCTCGGACCAGATTAGGAAAGTTCTTCCTTGTCAGGATGATGAGTTTGGTCATCATTTTAGGCAGGGGTGAGGTACGATTAAAGTGATGTATCAGATAGTTCGAAGGAGGGGAAAGAACTCATCATCCGGAATAATAATCCCAAGTTCTGCCATCTACCACATTGACATTGATATGACCAGGGTCAGGAATCCTGATTCTCATATTTCACGACACTGGAAAATGGATAAAAGAGAGAGAGAGAGGAAACGAAATCCAGGTTCTCTCTCATTAGAGCTCCCTAAGAAGATGATGGAAGAACAAATTGGATTTTGGAGCTCGAAATGACGGAACACTGAGGTCAGATGAGCACAGGTGCGACTGCCTACTCGACCCCGTATCTGATACCCGGGCCTTGAAGACCAGTTATTTCTACATACGCACTGGGAGCACTCCCCCGGCCCCAACCCCCAGATACAGGGATAGCAGTCTGTTTGGAGTTCTTCCCATGGAGACACTTGACCCTTTCTTGACAAGGGAAAAGGATGACCAGCAAGTAAGAGTCAGAAATGAAGAGTTCTTACTAGAAATGGCAAGCAGGGCGCTTTTTCCCTTCCAGGTTGATGGACTCATTTTAGACCCTCCCTGAGGTACAGAATTGGTGATAGTCAAACATAAACATACCAGAAAAATTCAAGATTGAACAATAGGGTCTATGATACTCACCAGATTGGCCCCTCCCTAGTCTGTGGAAGAGTTAGATCTGGGGATGTGTCTTAATATTGTCATTTGTATTCTGTATAGAACATATATTTTTCTTTTATGTGACCTCTAATAACTGTTATCAAATAAAATACTATCTGCCTCAGTTGAGAACCACGCTGTGGCTACTACTATGAATTACTGTTCACTCTGCTCATGTTCTTCACAATTCTCCTCTGTTCACTGGAATTCGAAGTTGAACATCCCGCAATAACAACATATACTATAATCATGTACATAATTACTTCTAAATGATTCCCCACAAAAATTATTTTCAGTATTATATGCAATGCCTTATTAAAAAGTGGTCATTTTCTTCAGCCTGGTAGAATAAAATAAGTCTTCATTCTACCCATTGAAGTTTTTAAAAAATTAAAGTCATAAAATTATTACGTTATTGTACCTTTGTTACATTTCAAATAACTATATATATATATGTGATTTGGAGGATAAGAGTACTTTACAAAATAAAGCACTACACTTTAATGGTTTTTATTTGCAGATTTTCAAAGTTTCTAAATGAAAATCTCTTTTTAACCAGGAGTTGTAAAGCCTGGTGCAATTTAACATGTTAAACAAAATCTTCAAGTAGCTTACTATGCATAGATTGCTTTTAAAAATTCAAAACGGTGCTGATAGCAAATGTCATTTCTTTCATAGTTACAAAATGCAAACTCCAAGTGTTTTATCCTAATGAATAAATGAGTTTGTCCTTTATGTATAAAATATAGTTTGTATTTGTTGAACAAGTTTTTAATAATAGATGAATTTTAGGTTTGCTCCAACGTATTCAATAAAGTGTGATTAATTTGGTTTTTCAAAAATGCAAACTAGACATTACTACATTACTTTGCAAAATGCACAGCTTGCAACATTACTGGCTCAGTGGGATCTTAAATTGAATTGTAAAATGTGTCTTATTTCCAGTTTGATTTATGTAAGAGATAGCACTGGATATGCCCCTTTTGAAGTTTCACTGCTTTGTGCGAGCAAACAACACAAACCTAAAACCCACATTACAGTTTATTTAAACCCAAAGCAAACTTTCTGATTACACAATGCTCAATAGCAAAGAAAACCTGAGCACTCCAAACACCCCTGTTTTCAACGAATCCACTTTTTTGAAGTTTCTTATTATGACAGGTTACAGAACAGCATTTTTGACATTTTTTGATTTGTATTATGATATTTCAAGTAATTACCAAATCATGTTTCGCTCTTAAAAAGCTTCCCTGCGCCCTGAGAATTAATCTATGATACCATTTAACTTGGCTTTTTGAAGTAAATATCGCCAGATAAAAGCCAGCTGGATCTGAATAATAGGACACTTGAATGAATGTATTAGTGTTTGAAAAGGAGAGTACACATCTTTTTAAAAAGATTAATTTCCATAAAAAAGATCGCTCACAGATCTACAAAAGAATAAATTCAAAAACATAATAAACTCTCAGAAAGAAAGGTAGATTAAAGTCAAGCTAGAGCACCTTGTTCCTGCAGCTGTTGAGCAGAAATGACTCTGTCTCCATGACGTTTGTGGCCCTGCAGGGCGCCTCAAAGCTTTGTGTGAGAAGCCCGACCGTGGAACACATGTGACACCGTAAGTAATAACTTCAGCGATCGAGGACACCCCGTTTCCATTCTCTTCTTACTGGCAATATTGACAGTTGGAGAGGTGCTACAACGGTTCTGAGGGGGATATTTGAATCAACAGAGGACACTTCCCCTCCATTTATTAAAGATGTGGTTATGAATTTTTCCTGGTTATGAAAATAGTGCAGTTTTTGCACACAACATAGTTGCTGACGACATCATATACAGAGACCTGGCTTGGCCAGTAGACATTATTTTCAATATCCTGTTGCAAAACCTGTCCTCTCAAAGGGGCCTTGAATTCTGTAGCCACAAGTTGTGCCTGATCGCTAATAAAACCCAAGTTGCACCCTACCCATGCTCCTCGGGGAGGCAAAATGGACCTTCCTTTGCTCTGATTATCTTTGGGACAAAATCCAAAGCAAATGTTACTGTTTATCTTTTTTAAACCCTAGAACAGTGGTCCTCAACCTGTGGGTCGCGACCCCTTTGGGAGACGGGGTTCATCTTTTACAGGGGTCGCCCAATTCATAACGGTAGCAAAATGACGGTTATGAAGTAGCAACAAATATAAATTTCTGGTTGTTGGGTCACCACAACCTACGCAACTGTATTACAGGGTTGCGGCTTTAGGACGGTTGAGAACCACCGCCCTAGAAGAATGGCCATTTATCTCACGGTGTTAAAATAAAAGTGGCATACTCACGTCAGATCATCTCAAATGAGATGAATGACAGAATGACGAAGAAAATGCAAATGTCAAAACAGTCATCGTTTCAATTCCGAAGTCATTTCATTACAAGAAATAATGCGAAAGCATGACCAAGGCAGCGGAACTGCACTACCAAGAGGAAAGGGAAAATCAACTCAATGACTCGTAAGTCATTTTGTCAATTACATTTTCACCATCGTTTTAATGTGTGCATTTCTCCCCTCCCCCTTTCTTGTGCCCAGTCAGCGTCAAGCACCCCAGGGGAGTGTCCACTGATAAATAAATGTGCTCGTTTAAATGAAGCAAGTTGTTTAAGCATAGTGAATTATGTTTCCATATTAAGTCAGCGTCCATCATAATGATGCCTCCAAAGACATATTGCTTTTATTAGCAAAATATCACTCCCTATGAAATGCTCTAGAGTGTGGGGGGGGGCGCAATTAAGAGACACAAAACAAAACTAAAAGCTAAAGCTGCCTTTTGTGCGTCCCTGTGAACTTCAAAAAGGTTACCGCAATTTTCAACAGTAACCCAAGATGTCCGTTATCATACTTCTTCAAGAAAGCTGCTTTTAGTTAAAACATGAAAATGGTAGCTACAGGTTTCTGCAAACATAACCGCCGTTCCATTAAGGAAATGGCGCGGCAGACAGTACGTAGGAGCCTCGAGGGAAATGTAAGTGTTGATTTCATTACTGCGCTGGTGGGTTGTGTTTGCAATTGTCAACTCTAATTTTGGACTACGCATTAAGTATCCTTAAAACTGCTTAAGGAAAGGACAAATATTAATTAGAAAATATTGATCATTATTGCTCCTGTAGATTTAAACATTATATGAAATGAATTCTCCTTAGCTTTCAACAGCCTTGTGTCTTAAACATAAGAAATTTAATTTTGTTATACATAGTAAATGAAGGACCAAATTATTTCCATTAATCAAATTATCTACTCATTTTGTATGCTATAAATCACGATTTGACTCAAGGAATGAAGTTAATCGCTATGAATAGTGTAAACGTGGTTAGCCAGTATTTCAATGCAGTCTGGAAACAGCATTGAAGCGACTGATACTGAGGTTTTGATTCGCCAAAGGGGAAAAAAAAATCCTGAAACAGTTAAGAAGCTAATGATAAATTTGAATTTTCATCATATTCAAATAAATGTTAACTCATAGCCTCGTTAAATACAAAATCATCAAATACTGAAAAAATCTACATTTGCCAAGTGGATATAATTAATATGTTTTATATTATCAACATTATCTTCATCATCACTGATTTCCTCTTTACAGTTCAGTAAATGACATTTGCACATTTATGCTAAAATTATAATTAAGAACACAGCTCATTTTCTTAAACCATGCCAGAGAGCAACTCTATTTAATATGTAAATGTTCAACTATACCTACGGGGCTGTAAATATAGTCAGTGTTAAACTTCTACAATTAACTAAAAGAAGTGTTTATGCAACACATAAATTTTAGAAATGTCCTCTATGGAAATCTAAAGAGGTGCAAATTATTATAAAGAACACATTCTGGCTTCTCCTCAGATTAAAAGCATAAAGTATTCTTGGGTTCACAAGTCACTGACTATGCTATAAATATCCCATATCCAAAAGACAGAGATTGTTGAAATTACACACATCCACCCAAAAGTGGAACCAAACCTAAAATATCACCGATTGCCAGGTCTCTCTGACAGAAACATCTAGAAAGAGCTTCAACACAAAACAGTTCGGTAGCGTATACCATAAACGTCTTATTTATATTATCTTAATATGTGGAAGAGAGTATTTTATTGCAGCTGTCCTCCAGAGAGTCTGTCCTCTTGGCTCTGATTCTTGGCCTAAATGGACGACAACAGAGCCCACTGTTGACAGGACCTGCCCTGTCCATCTTTGGATAGGCAGTAGGTTGAGCCCACCATGCTCACTGGATCCATTCACCTCTCTGGGTGTTCCCCTCCTTTCCTCTACTCACTGCACGTGATGCCCTTTCCTAGCACTTGGCCTTCTCGGATGATGTGTCCAAAATACAAGTTGCAAATGCCTAACTTACATAAAACCCGGAGTGTTCTCAGCCAATTCTTGTAAAGCCTATCAGCGCATTTTTACAGGAACACCGTGGAGTTTCTAAGTTTGCTTGCCAACTGCTCCCTCTCTCACACTCTGGTGGTATTTTCCTAAGTGTTGCCCTGCTGTGTTTTGCACAAGTTGTTGTAAAAAATAAACATAGCATGTTTACAAAAATATCTCTTGAGGGGAGGGTGAGGTTGGCATACAAGCATAGAAGGAGGGGATTATTTGCATAAAAATATAGCACAGTAAAAATTCTATGTGCAATGGTCCTTAAGAGCAAATGGCCACTTGCATTGAGCATGAAACATTCTTTTTATTACTGTATTATCATGTGAAAGATGTCTCAATCTATCTAGAAGTGAGTTCTTCTTTTTCCCCCTCATGTTCTTTTTGCACAAAGAAGCACTTTGCAAACCGCACACAAATTGAAAAGGTATGAGAGGAGAATACAACTCCATACTCAGGATTTTTATTAGTTTGAAAGAAGATATTTCTATATATTATTCACCAACGCTACAAATTTATCCATGAGTAAAGTAGCACATCCAGGAGGCAAAGCTGTGAAGACTGCATAACGACCGCCAAACAGCTGCCGGAATGACGCTCTTGAACTCGGGACCACTGTCTCGGCGACGCCAATGGCTCCAGACTCGCCAAGTGAGTGCTTCCACTGTCACATTGGTAAGTAGCTATCGGTGTCACACACGCTGATGAACGGTCATCTGCTGTGTGAGTACCGTACCAGGGTTTTCCCCCGTCTGGAACACAGGGCAGGGGAGGAAATGGACTACTGAGGACTTCCAGTTCCAAGCCTAGGAGACCAGAAGAACGGGATGGCACCTGGCTAGACCATCACTGATTGGAAACGGTCCTGGATAAAGTCAGAGGAAAACTCAAAATTATAAAGACGACCAGGCTTATTTGGTATATAGGAACTGGTGGGACCCCCATGCCTAGGACCCTTACTCATCTTTCAGGCCTAGAACTGTATTGACCTCCGGGGTTCCTAAATAAATAAAAGAGTAGAAGCAAGTAAACGAGGGAGAGGGAAAGATACTCCATATACTGTGTTTTATGATAAACATTTGATTGATAGTAGATAACAACTGTACCTAACTGATATACTAATTAAACTTACTGACATCAACAAACATGCCCATGATCTTGGGACTGCCTGTAAGCAAAAGGAAGTCTCCCCATCCTCCCACCTAAGGAACGTTGATTCAATGCAGTAAAACTTACTTTGACTTAAAAATGGGAATTCTTTATGCATAATGCAACATATATAGTTTGTTGACTTAAAATTTTCATTTCCCAATAATCAAGATGATAGAAGGATAGATAGATAGATAGATAGATAGATAGATAGATAGATAGATAGATAGAATCCTTTGAAAGGAAAAAAAAACAGGCTTGAATTTTAGCTCTGTTATTTACTCCAAAGTTCAGGAAGAAATGCATGAGGGACATTTTTAAAGATATATTTTGGAATTCCTTGTAGAATAGAAAGCCATCCACAGAGACAGCCCTCCCGGGATATTATTGTATATGGATAGAATAATGTTAAACGAAGACACTTGAGAAGATTGGATTTTTAATAGGAATAGAGAGATATAAAATTTCAGGTTACTTAGCACTAATTTTTTTAATAAACAGCTATTGTGAGATCATTTCTTTCGTTTTCACTGTCAATCTTTCAACTAGCACATAGCTTCAGAATGCTTTACTCTTTCAACGTCTTTCATTAATAAGTACTTTCTTCTTACTGGAATCTGCACCTGTCAGTGCACCCACAGACCTGGTGGGTTTCTAAAGCAATGAATGAGTACAAGTGGCTAACTAGATTCTAAAAAGGAAGAGTCTTAAAGCATATGTCTCTATAAAGCATCAGTTCTTAAACATATTGATTTCAGGACTTCTTTGATACTTGCATTATCTATATATGCTCTAATAGAAATAAACACTGAGAGTTTTATAAAATATTTATCAGTTAAAGCATATTGATATAAATATTTCATATCAATATAGATAACAGTTTTTGAAAATATAACAAGAAATGAATCACTGTTTTAAAAATTTGCAGACTTTTCAATGTCCACCTTAAGAGAAATCATTTTGAATTTTAAATTCTCTGTTGTACTCAATCTACTATGTTGTCATACATCTAAGATGCTTTGTTGTACATTTATGAAGCAACGAAAGTTTTTTAATTCTAAAAGTTGTTAGAATTATTATGAAAATAAGTTAGATATTCTGGAGTCTCTGAACATGCTCTGGGAACCCTTCCCTCCATGGGTCCCAGGATCACACTTTGAGAACTGCTGCTATATCTGATACTATTTAAGGGCATTTAAAATATTTTAGGATATCCTAGTGAGGTTTTAATTTAGTAAATCAAATACGACCCTAATATGGTTGCCAATGCTAAGAAAAAGTTAGAGATTTTTCTTTTCTTCCAGAAAATTCCCAACTTTCCTGACAATAATTGTATCAAAGTCTCAATTATAAAGAGTAGTATTACCTTAAAACTTATCTCATAGGGACCAGCTAGTTATTATCCCCTTGGGGTCATAGACAACTTATAAAACTTAGTAAAAGTTCAAAGTGGTTTTACATAGTACATGTGTGATCTTGAGTGACGAAGCCCCGGCACAGCGGGACAAGCACTGGTCAGTATTTTAAACCCACCTGCCTCTTAAGGGGGAAAGATGAGACTGTGCCTTAAGCTTCCCAAAGCTTGAAGCCTCCGAAGTTCTATGGGTAGGGTTATAGGAGTCAGGATTGGGCAGCAGTGGTAGCTGGTGTGTATTCTTGAGCAAAGTACATAAAGCAGCTCCACCTCCAACATCTCATCTGGACAATGGAGGGAATAGAATAATGCCTATTCGCAAAGCAAGCGGAGAGTTGAGGGTGATGATGAGGTGGGGGTGGGGGTGGAATTTCCATGCAATATTATGCATATACTTCAAAAAGTTGGTGGGCAAAGCCATTATCTTCAAAGTTCAGTGTCCCACGAACTTTTCAGAGGTCCCTGGTTATTTGATTTATTTTGGTTTGTTCTAAGTTGCCATCAAGGCAAGCCCAAGGTCACCCCACGGGTGTCAGGGTGGAACAGTCTTGCAGGGTTTTTAGTAGTGAGTTCTGCTGGAAGCTGTTCACCAGTCTTTTTCCCAAGGTGCTTCTGGGTGATTCCAAACTAACCTTTTGCAGGTCAGATGGGTTTAGTAATCCTTTGCCATAGCTAAGAACTCTTCGAAGCACAGGGGAGTAGGGAATTAGGAAAGAGAACAACTAATCGGAATCGTTTAATCCCTGTGAGCTCTGTCTCCTTATGGATAATATAGTATCAATCAAGCAAATACTCACACAGTTTAGGTCATAAGCAAATATAAAGCATCTGTTTTCAGAGGAAGAAAAGTGAAGGAGACAAAAGAAGTGGGCCGTGGGGAGAGGGAGAAAATATGACATGTCAATTTGAAGTTGATAAAGTCATGGAGAGGACGCCACAACAACTCACACAAAAATACTGGTTTGTGTTGTTGGCTGCTGTCGAGTTGATTCTGATTCATACGCCGCACGTGCAGCGCAGAGCTCCTCCACAGGGTGTTTCAAGACCGTGACCCCTAAGAAGCTACGGCCAGTTCTGTCCTCTGAGGCCCAGAGCCATGGTGTCCAATCACCATCCTTTCGACCAAGAGTCAAGTCTGAGAGTCTTTGTGCAACTCGAGAACACGCTGACACACGTCAGACCTCAGGAACACAGACGTCCAAACAAGGAGAAGAGGGTGCAGGTCCCAAGACCATTCCAAATGAAAGGGTGCACTGCTTGAAATTGATGAAGTCTAAACATGAAAGCGGAAGTAAGCTATCCCAGGAACAAGAAGAGTGAAATATTCCCCCAAAAAGTTCTTTAGGACAAGGCTCCATCTTGATCCTCTGCATCAGCAAACTGTTGCTCATAACCTTAAGCGGCTCTTTCAGTGTGTACATGGAACTCGGAAGTAATATAGAAAAATGCCTGGTAGTTGCATAATCTAGTGTCAATTTGAGACTATTAAGAGGGCAGGGGTGGAGTTTTGCCTGTCAATCAGGTCGCACCTTGATGGCGTCATTTGGAGGCGCTAAGGAGATAAATAGCTCGCTGGAGGCAGACATATGCTCACTCGCTGGGAGACATTACTAACCAAGGAGCCTGATGGAGCTATGCTAGAGCCCTGGAACTGGAGGAGCCACTGGGAGACCCGTGCCAGCACTGATGTTTACACTGCTACTGGATCCACAAGACTTTCCACCCACTGGCTTATGATCTTGCTGCATTTGGCATCATTTTGTGTGTTTCATGAGTCTGAAGAAGACTTTATAGATTGGTATTGGACATATGGGCTAATATCGGACTTATGGACTTGATCTGGACTGGGCTGGGATGTTTTTTCAATATTCAATCGCTCTTGCATAAAAAGATATTTCTTAAATGCATATGAGTATCTATGAATTTGTTTCTCTGGTCAACCCAGATTAATACAAATTTCAAAGGATTTTATTTAGGTAATGGCGATTTCATTTGTTTGTGAAAATATATTTATGGCTCTCTAATGATTTTTAAATTGTTGTGAGGTACAAGATTAGCTATTAAAGCCTCAAAAGTTTGCTGACCATACCCCTCGACCCAAGGAGCCCAGATGTCATAGTGTGTAACAGGTTGGACTGCTAACTAAAGGGTCACCAGTTTGAAACTACAACTGCCCCACAGGAGAATAATGGGACATTTCACATAATGAGTTACATCCTTAATCCCCAGGGCAGTTCTAGCCTGCCCTAGAGTCTCTAAGAGTTGGAATCGACTTGGTAGCAGTGATTTTTGAGTGTCCAATAAACCTATCTTAGTGACTGTGGTGAACTGGAATTACAAAGTAAAGCAATAGTGATATAATTGGCATCTCCACAGTGATTTAGAAAGACAGCAGGAGTCCTGTTGGCACAGTGGTTACACCATAGGCTGTTAACTGCAGGGTCGACAGTTGGAAACCACCAGCCAATCTGCAGAAGAAAGACAGGGCTTTCTACTCCTACAGAGTCACAGTCTTGGAAAAACTCAGGGGTAGTGCTGCCCTATCTTGTAGGGTCACTACAATGCAACATAGGCTTGGTGGCTGTGAATTTTGGTTTGGTTTCTGGTTAGAAAGACATCCATGAAATTCAGAACAAATGAAATTGCTAGGGAACTGCCGTAAGTTCATTATTTTAGAAGCAATAATAAGGGATGCACACAAGAACAGATTGCTGTGAAATGGTTTAACAAATTAGCACGTTTTTATATAATGTCACATATAAAAACAAAACAGGCTTTTGTTTTATATAAGCAAAAACGGGCATTAAGCAGCAAAAAAATACAAATGGTTTGGGGCTTGTATTTTTGAGGAGGATGAAATCATCAAACCAGTATTTCTCAAGAAGTTATCTAACCATGCAGAAATAGTAATACTGAGAAAAGGCATTTTTATGTGTGTTGTGGCGATTCTAAGCAATTAATCAGATCTCATCTTCTAAATTTTAATGATGATCAGAGTGAATTTGTAGGCCAATGGCTCTAAATTATCTCTGTTATATCAATGATTGAAAGAATAGATGCCAACCCATTTCCAGATAATTATGATAATATGTCTTAATTGTAAATGAAAATCACACATTCTTGATAATCCATAATATTCCCAGTGGCATTTTTATTTCTGTCAAAATTTCATCTCTAGGTTCCCAAGCACATTTAAAGCAAACATGAAAATTTAATTTTTAGACTGCAAAATGTCAAATGAATGTTATCCATTTTAAAATTCAAGAGGCTGTTGTTGAATGGGAATATACAGAAGAAAAGAAAATATCAAGATTATGTATCCTTTGAGCCAAAAGTATTCATAATCTTTAAGATTTTAAAGGTCAATACTAATGGCAGCCTCCCATTTTTTATAATAATTTCCCACTGTGAATGAAAATATCTTAAATGACTTAATAACTACGAAGATGAGTAAAAGTGTGGCATTTGGGTACTTGTTAAATTTTATTCACAAGACTTTTGAAATTGAAAAATTGGATATCCAAAAAAATTTCAATGATGAAAAATGAAATTGGGGGAATTTCAGTTAATAACTTAGTTACTACAGTCTTAACACTTTTTTCGCCCAGGGAAAAGATATCATGACCAATTTTAGGGAATAAAACCAAGAGCACACTATTGAAGAATAACAAATGCTTCTCTTCACAGCTCTTTAGGATGGTCAGTGAAATCCAATAAAAGGCACATTCATGCACGCTCACAGAGACCCCGGAGGACAGGGCAGAATGGCCCTGTGTGTTTCCAAAGCTGTAAGTCTTTCTGGCAACAGAGAGAGGGTGGTTCCTGACTGCTGGCCTTGCTTGTCGTTTGCAGCCCAATGTGCGACCATCCCCCCGTTGGGCTCTTCCATACATCCATAGTGAGTACAAATCTTCCATGAAAGGTTTTAAAGAAAACTTGTATTCTGCCTGACGAAAAGCACCACTAGTAATTGTAGAGAATTTTTGACTCGCACCTAGAAAAATGTCATGAGAGTATTTGGAAGGGAGTGTATTAAAAAGACAGTCGTTTTCTGATTTAGTAAGACATCATTGATTCTTGTTATTTTAAAGAAATACCCTAAGGTTACTATTAATTCTAAGGATCTATTTTTTATAACTGCATGCTCAGGGATTTGGATAGATATACCATAACTCCCTACTAAGGAAACACTGTTTTGATTTTATAGATATTTTATTGCATCAATGGAGATTTCTCTGTATCTTGCTATGACTAAACTCATGAGCTATAACACGAAAATTACTATCAACAATGTAGACCAGCCATAAAATTCAATTAAAAATCCCTCCATTTTAAGCAGTTATAGTAATATAACGTGTAAACATGAGTTTGAGTGATATGTAGCTTCTAGAGCATGTCACATTCAGAAAATAAATGTCTTAACTGCTTCATTCTCACTTCCTCAGTACAGAGAATGTTGAAGGCCTTCTTTTATCTGCTCAATCTCACTGGGAAAGTTAGTGTTCCCCTCAGGTAGCAAGCAGGGTGCTTCTAGCTTTTCTTACATAAATTGGTTTAGCAAAATTAATTTTTCATATAGTTTGGTAACCCAACACATATATCTCTTGAAAATTGGTTATTTGAACACATGTTTATTATAAGGACTGTTCTTGACACAGTCATGAGCAAACTGTACCAAGAAAGTTTGGGATCCCATGGAACTGACATTCTGAAAAAGAAACACAAGCAAATGACATGATGTGTCCCAAAGTGGCAATGCTATATAGGAAAGAAAAGCACAGAAGTGGTTTTCAAAGCCATGAGGCAGCTTGCAATTAAAAATGGAATTGTTGATATAAACCTTTATACGCATATGATGTTTGAGGGAGATGAGGGAACAGGATTTAGAGGAAAGACCAGCAAGGGCCCTAAGGCAGCAGCATTCTGAGACTGTTTGAGAAACTGCAGGTCCACCTCTGTGGTGTGAGTGGTGTGAGTGGTGTGAGTGAGTGAGTGAGTGAGTGAGTGAGTGAGTGAGTGAGTGAGTGAGTGAGTGAGAGAGGGAGGGAGGGTGAGACAAGGAGAAGTACTCAGAGGGGAGAACAAGGAAATGGGACCCATATAGAATTGTCATTTGGTTGTCGAATATCAGAAGGCTTTGTATTATTTTACTTTCAGTTAAATGAGAATACTCGGGATGCCTGTGTGCAGAACGGAGATTCCGGTCTGAAATAGATGGTAATAGGACCGTTCTCTCTCGGCTCTCAGTGGGACGAGGACAGAAGCAGAATGGGGTTAGGAGACTTTCCTACTGGTCCAGGCCAGAGTGCAGAGAGCAGTGGGAAGCAGATGGGTGTGGCCATAGTCCATGTGTGGGTGAGGGGGAGAGGGGGAGCTCAAAGATAGCTCTCAGGTTTGGGGCTTGCACAAGTAAGGCAGAAAACTGTAGTTCCTAATAACCAGCATGGAGAAGACAGAACCTAGCAGATTGGGACTAAGGCCAAGAATTCGTTTTAGAGATTTTAACTTTGAAATGTATCCAAAAGCCGGGTAGCCATTATGAAGGAAAGACACTGACATCGAAATACAGGTCTTTTACACTTTGGACTAACTCAATAGATGTTACCTGTTACTTACTATCTCCAGGCCCCTCCATGCTGAAAAAGAAAGTAAGTCTTGTACTGTTAGGCAAAAAAAAGTTAGAATAAGTCCACTCAAACTTGACCCAGAAGAAAGACCTGATTATCTGCTTCTGAAAAATCCACTAATGACAACCTATGGAGTTCAGTCTACTCTCTCACACCAAAGGATCAGCACGAGCCAAAATGGACTCACGGGTGAATGGTATCATCACCAAAAATAACTATAGTAGCAAACACACACACACACACACACACACAGAGGGAAGATAGGCAGAGGATTAAAAGAGAAGACCTGTAAAGTAGTTGGCTGCCTTCTATTAAATGGTATTTTGGTTTACATTGGCACAGTCACAGGGAATTGAAAAGGTCTGAAACTAGAGATATGATATGAATAGTTTGATAAATGTTGCTATTTAAAATATATTAATGTTTACTTGTCTATCTGATAAACCACTATTTTGTTGTAGAAAACTTATATAAGCAAGCAGTGATTGAGAAATGGTTTACATGATAAATATTCCCCATAAAATAATGTTAGAATGGGTCATGATAAAGTTGCCAGTCCCCCAAAAGCCTATTTAAGACATAATGTACTTGAAAAATTATATTTGTAGGCTTGTTTCAACCAGACATAACTCATTTATCACATATTCAAAATTAAAACCAAAAATCTCTTCTAACAGATTCGGCTTCTGACTCAGCAGAGAATCTCCATCAGCCGTGGGGAAAATTACGTGAGAAAGATGCTCATGAGCACCGTACACTTGTTAATTTTCAATATTTGTAAAACAAAAATTATTTTAATACAAATTTGCCTCTGGTTACTCTGCATGTTATTCATTCTGAAATTGGGGTTGGCTACCATCCTTTGACAATGTCTTAGTCTTAAGAGTCCTGCTTGCTTTTCTTAGATAAATCTCATTTCAAACACAGGATCTATAGCTTAAAACAGAACATATTTCCTAAACTACAAAACTCAATCATTAAAAAATAAAATAATTCAAAACCTGACAAAAGTATTTAAGTTGTAAGCGTTACATTGATGCTATCAATGAAGAAACGTAAGCACTCATTTTACTAGCATGCTTTAACAGGGCGATGGAGTTACACTATTCACATATTTAAAACAATCTAACACCACTTCAGACACAGTTGCTGAAATCCTTTGACCCACAAATTAGAGGCTAGTGAGAAGCTAAATCAAATGAATTAGGAACAAAATTTCATTAGATGTAATGTTAAATCGGGCATTAAAGAGATTTATGAACTAGACAACCTAATGGCAGAAATGCTGTTAAACAAATTCCTTGGCTCTCTGGGGTAAAAAAAAAAGAAGAATTAGAAAAGCAGTCTTTTCCCTCTTTTGAATGAAAATAGCAGACTGAAGTTTTACACCCCTCCTATTCATGAGCAATCTTTAGAGTTCTAAAAGACAATCTCCTAAGATCATTTGCACTTTTGGAATTCAGCTGGTCAAACAGGAAGGGTGAATTTACCCAGACATTCCCAATCATGATGACCAATGGGAATTTTGAAATCAAATATGGTTCATTCAAATCTTTCTGTACGTAAGTTGGACCATATCAAGAGATTTAGTTTGGGGATTTTTTTTTCTTTCAAAAAAATGCACAGCATCTGCAAACATGATTGTTTTAATTGGGAAACAGGCCACGTTGGTAACTCTACTGGGTGGTTTTTTGTTTGTTTACTAAATTACACAGGCAGAGTCTCGCTTTAAGATGACAAAGTCTTTGCAGGCGGTTTGGGTTGACTTCAGAGCTTAGCAAGCATAAAAGGACATTCGAGGATCCCAGGTGACACAACAAACGGCCCCGAGAAGAGCAGCATCATAGTCAAAGGGCTCCTGGAATTGTCTTCAAATACGTGCAGGAGGAGCATGCCCTGAAAGACCTCTGCATATGGCTCACATCGTTCCTGCGAGCACTTACCGCACCGCAGAAGGAATCAGGGCGAACTGAGATCACGGCTGCTGTTTTCACATATCATCGAGTGGTTTCCAACTCAAAGCAACACAATGTATAGCCGAGCAAAGCACCCCCTGGCCCCACCCTGCATTGATCATGCTGCGATGCTTCCGCCCACAGCTGCAGCTTCTGTGTCCATCCTTTTTTTTGAGGGCTTCCCGTCTTTCGCTGACCCTCTCCTTTACCCAGCGTCCCTTTTTCACGGGACTCTTGATAACATGTTCAAAGTGCATGAGCTGAAATGTCATCATCTTTACTTCTAAGGAGCATGCTGGCTGTACTAATGGTGAACTCGTGCACCCATGATTACTTGTTGAATTTTTGTTAACTAAGTAGTCTCACGTCATGGCAGGTTTGAATAGTTCTCAAAACTGGAGTTCCACTGGAATGTCTTGGAACTTTTTTAAAAAAGAAAGAAAAACAACACATGAACCCTACCCTTTAATTCCAGGCGCCTGGGGAAACAAGAGTGAAGCATTGTGCTGCCGGTGGACAAGGTTGTAGGTTCAAACTCACCAACTGCTTGGTGGAAGAAAAGAAAACCGAGACATTGTGCTTCCAGAAAGACTGCAGTCACTAAGCCCTCTGGGTCCAGGGTCCCCAGGATTCAGAGCAGACTTGTCAGGACACAACAGAAACCTTTCATTTCAAAATCTCAAACTCAGACCACATATGTCAACGATGAAGGAGCGAGTGCAGGGCCGGGCCTACAGGCTCCATAAGTCAGAGCAGACTGCAGCCACGGACGGACAGCAAGGCCTAGACATTATTATTGCCTTGCTGGTGAGTCACTTCAGAGTGCTATTACTTTTCTTCCAGCTCCCCAGAAGCAGCTAAGGTGCAAAGATTTCGTCTGCCCCCTTCAATGCGTGTGGAAAACACTCACTGGGGTGTTTATTCATTTTGACCAAGTTTCTCGAATTCCAGGGAGGAAATTCAACTTAAATAGGCATCTGTATGCAAAAGAAGGAATTGCTTTGTACTCCACACCCCCCAAAATGAAAGGGGGAAAAAAAGAAACCTAATACACAAGTCGTATGATGCTATTTTCCTTCTAGAAATGCTTTGTTTCACGTGTCCTGCCCCTCTACACCTTTACCTGCCGACGGCAACCTGGACAGGGCCTTGTCCAGTGCACAGGGGCAGCGCCTTCAGGGCGGCTAATCAATGTAAGCTGTACCTCTGTGGAAAGCAGAACTACCAAATCAAATCAGCCCAGGAAAGCGGGAAGTTCTAATGGAGCAAAAACCTTGTCCCGATTCCTCAATAGGAATGCATGCAGAGTGTACCTAGCTATATTTTGGAACTGTCCTTTGAGACATTCGTATATAATCATTTATGGATTGTTTCGCTTTACTTTCTGGATTCTCTTTCTTATTTTCTTACTGCCTTCATTGATTTGAGAGTTCTATGCTGTGGACATGAGGTGGAGCAGGAAACATGCTTTGAGACGGTGCCCCAGTCTGTGCAAATGGATAGACAGTTACAAGAACAGAATCTCTCCACAGCTTTTTTTTTTCCCCTATAAAAGAAGAAAACCAAAACATTTTTACTTTGGTTTCAAGGTTTCTGATGACTTTCTCTGATGGAAATTAAGTAAGTGACAAGCTGGGGTTCTATTTTCACTTCGAAATACTTCATGATTTATAGATTAAAAGTAGAAGAGGAAGAAAATTATACTTCACATGGATGAAACTCACCTTTTCATCACAGATTGGATAACATACTTTAAAAAATTTGCACAATAAAGTACATAGTCACATATCTAAACATACTTATTATCTCTAAACTTAGGCCTGTTATATGGTTTGTGTACATGATACACTCTTTATTACCTTAAAGTGGTAGTGTAATGCTAAACAATGAGACACAATGGAGCTAAAATAGTGAGTAGATACAAATGTAATATAAATCTAATGTGATCAAAATATTAGTAACTCATGCAATCACAATGACCACTGGTTAAACGGACTCAAGGTGAAATCTGATGATCAGACTGTAGGATTACTGACTCGACTTGACTGAGCTAATGTGATTCTGTGAAAGTGATACTATCAAAAAGAATGTATCTTTTACACTCTGGGAAACTTAAACAAAACCTCCAGGATTTCTTCAACATTTTCCCTAATAATAAAGGTTTATTTTGTGTATGCAAGTTTTTAAAAGATTTTTAAAAAATATCAAACAAACTACATCATTAGAAGTCCCTAAACGATTTGGCCAAATGAGAAACATGGTTAAAAGAAAAATCTGTGTGTGTGTTTTCTTTAATTACAAAGACCATATCTAATTTTAACTACCTCCTTTTTTTTTCTTAATAATGAGTTGACCTTCTATTCTCCTTAACCCTTTTTTATCAAAGCCATCTACACCCACTTTGCCTTCTGTTTCTCTAATCTGCAATTATTTATGTTTTCTTCACGCTGCTTTGTCCGCCATGGGAGCAAAATTGTATTTGGTGAAATATAGAGCTAATTATACCATGAACCCAGCAACAAAAAGACAGAGCAGATGTTACTTCAGACGTGCTCAAAGTCCTCGTGCCTAATGTGCACATAGTAGAACACTGAACGGAGTCGTCAAAAACAATATCTAATCAAGGCGGTTTTAGACATGCAAATCTTTTTTAACACCAGAGTTAAATGGAGAAATTGTCAATAATATTTTCAGGGCTCACCATGTGCTTGACAGAATAATTATATTATGTAGTGATTTCTAATTAATATAATAAATGTGTGAGTCCACATTATTACTATCCCAAGGGGAGGGGGGTAGTCTAGAGAGGTAGAAAGAGAAATCAGATGCTATGAGTTAATAATACAACACATAATGCCATCATTTGGAGTGTGTTTCCATGAAGCCAAAATAAGCTATTCTAATGTTTTGAAGTTAACAAGTAAAATCAATTTTGTTCAATGAAATGCTTTCGATTTTATTCACAGCCGTCGATCTGAATTGTCTGTTGGACTGGGTATGGGATTTCTAAAAATTCAGATCTGATTTGGAGTGCGCCATCGCTAATGGAAGGAAGGGTCAGAGATTCAACCCCCCCGAGAGTCCTCAGGAGCAAGATGAAGGCGGCCACGTCCCAAGGAGATTGGCAGCCTGGGAAGCCCTAGCCTGCAGTTCCACCCCTGTCCAGCGGGGTCACGGTCAGTTGCAAAGGGCCGGACCACAAAGGCTTCAGGTTGGGTGGGTAGTCGAACAGTTCTCTTGTCTAACGTCTTTAAAATACGTGAGCTCCAGTTTTGCTCATCGGGGGGAATTTTGTGTTGTTCCTGTTTTTCAGTGTGGGTACAGGGTCATTTCGTGTACTGTTTCTTTAGGACAGTTGTGCTGTATCTGCTGTGTGGTCAAAAACGGAAGACAATGTTTTGACAGCGTGACACCCAAAGGTGTTGTACTCATCTCGAGGGAACTGACAAGCAAGGCACCACGGTCGACCCTCCACCACCACCACCACCACTGTGGCATGCATAAACCAAACTCTGCCAGTGGAGTGTCTCACGGTGACCAACTCACAATTCCCACTCACGGTGACATTGAAAGCTAGGGTGGAACTACCCCTAAGGTTTTGGGAGACTATAATTCTGTATGGGAGTAGAAAGCCTCATCTCTTTCTTAGTGGGTAAATTCCTCCGAGGAAAATATACACAATGCTTACCACACTGTATAAGCGACTAAACACAATTCCAAGTGCACTAGTTTGAAGTCAGTGTGCGAGGACAATGTTTTAATGACGTCCTTTCCACTGAAAGAAGTGTGACTACGGCAGAGGGTGTGCAGCCCCTTCCAGAACACAGTGGGCTTAGCACGCCTCTCTGCTGGTGAACGTGAACTGCGTGCATGGGACGGCTGGACGACGCATCGTGCCCATTGCTGATTTTAGGAAAACAAAGTGCCTCTCCACAGAGCTGTGATCGTCCAGTTAAAGAACTCTGCCTTATTAAGAAGTGCAACATTCCGCTGTTTTTCCTGTATGATGTACAAAGTCTAAAATAAAACTTTTGGAGAGAAGGAAAGAGAAAGCGCCTCAGTTATTTAAACAATCCATTTTAAAACATTATCTGCTGGACAGCATTTTAAATGGGAGACGCGTTCTAACAGCTAAGACTTCATCCATATGACTTACTGGGGAAAATATGTTTTGTGTTGAAAAATTGCATTCGCTCTAAACGCATGCTTCAATTGGATGCACTAGATTATCTAGGTGATTACAGACACGCACACATGTCTATATGTATGCTTACTAGGAATAGAGTTATAAATATAGAGGTTATTGTCCCTATGTAACCAAGATGTATACCTATCTGCGCTTTCAAAGGAAATATCGACAGTAACACCTATAATATTCAAATTCCCATCAATGCTGAGGGTAACTGTTGAGAGACCATGTCTACCTCTGCTATGCTTGTTTGTGCAATTGTCAGATTGTGAAGCAATTGATAGGACACCTTCACAAAAAGTTGTCTGACCTCAGGAAAACATTTTTTTTCCCAAAACCCTACATCTATAGTGTAAAGTGATCATATATAATGAATTTTAAAATAAGTATGAGACAATCTCATACAATTTAACAGTGATTGTTATTTCCAGAAACTCTATTTCTAATGAGATAATTTCTCAATTCATATTCATTTAAAAGATAACTTAAAAACCTAAATTGATACTGATTGTAAAAATACTAATTTAATTAAGAAGCATCCAACCTAGTGATTATTAACATTCTTACAGACAAGTAAAAATAAAGTAAATCCTTTTACTCCTATGGACAAACTACTTATTCTATTTTCAGATAAATTTAATAGTCAACAAGTCCACACAAAATCATTGCAGATGGAATGCCCTTGCAAGAGGACCTAAGCTGTCATCCATTTGCTCAGAGGAAGGGCGAGAGCCCAATCTATGAAGTACTTCTTTGGAAAAGCGAAATTTCCAAGTGTTTATGGCTTTATAGTTTCCAAATATTTGAGTCTTCCTAGGAATTTACACCAACTAAGGCAATATAACTGAAAAAGAAATAAAATCTATTTTGACTGGTCCCAACTTTTGGTATGGAAGCAAATGAAAGTAAATGCAGGAAGTAGATCATTCACTCTTCCAGCTACACCAACATCAAAGCCATATCTTATCACCTACCAGCATCATATCCTGCTAATAAATCAAAACAAGAAGACGTTCAAAGGAACTACTTTGCCACCTAATATTTTCATCAAAATAGCAAACAGACCCAATTCCATTGGTCTTGCTCTTATATGCTTGTTTTTCATCTATCATGTGGTCTATAAATGTGCACAAGTATAAAACAGTTTTTAAGCAAGATGGCTTGAATTCAAATGTCAGTTCACACATCGCTCACTTTAAGCAAATGCACTATGTTAAGATGTTTCCTAATTGGATTAATTTGGAACATGATTAGATAAGATTCTTAATTTACATGAAAAATTTCTAGAGGAATCCATAAAGATCAGTATGCTTTTACATTAAAATAAATGAATGTTTTGCATATTTAATATGTTTAGTCTACTAAATCAATTATATTTTAAAAACACCAACTTACTACTCCAACATAATTCTTTTTTTCAGAGATAAATCCTTTGAATTCAGTACAATTCAATTCAATGAAAGATAATGTTCATTTTTTTAAAAAAATGAAATAAACTAACAGAATGTTATTTATGCTAAAAAAAGAAATATTTGAGCATGTTTTCCTTGTTGAAATCACAATATCAATAGAAAAGACTTTAATTCTAAAGGACTGAAAAATTATCTGAGAAGATATCAAATTTTAATAAAATAAATGTCAACTATAGCTATTGAATATAATAATATGATAAACTAATGATTCATCCTTTGAGTATGTGGTAAGTTTTTATGGAGTTTCTACACTAACAGTGTGTGCATCATTTTTTTGCAAATCTTGCAATTCTCTCATATGCTACATGTGCATCATTTATACAGTCATGTTGTATGTGAAAATAAAGATATTTAAGAATTTTTTTCCATATAAAAAAGATATAGATTCATGTAATATTCCCAACCCATTCTCAATGAAAGCCTCCCACTAAAATCAGTCTCCACAACCAACAATATTAATACTTTTACCAATTAAAAAACCAAAAGCGCATTGTCCCTTTACTTTCAAACTCAGTAAGAAAAATGATGAATGTAAAACTTATCCTTGTAAGATGGAGATTCTTTCCTAGATCCTTGCTTGGGAATTAAAAGTGATTCTTGAACATTTCTGATGAAGACAAAATAGGGTACACAAGACTGAATAATAACTTATACTCTCTAGGGGCTGTAGATGACCCCATGGCCTCCGGAAATACTTTGAGGCAATTCTATGTTAGACTGGCAGAAACAGCGCATCTCCTGGTGCATGGGCACCCCTAACACTGGTGCTTCCTACAAGTTGGCACTTACTTCTTTGGCTGGTTTACTTGGCTAATAACTCATATTCTGCAGATTTCAAAATACAGATCTTACTAAAATCCAATAAACCAATGCCACAGTCATCAACGTTCTGACAGAAAAAGTTTATGACTCGTAGTGACCCCATAGGAGAGAGTAGAGATGTCGCGGTGGGTTTCTGATGCATACCCCTTACTGAAGTACAAAGATTCATCGATCTCGCACAGAGGGGCCTAGTGGTGTTGAACCACTGGCCTTGCAACACATAACCAGGGCTCCATGTGACTTATAGGGAACCTCTATAGTTTCCATGACTGCAAGTCTCTGGAGGAACAGACAGCCTCACCTTTTGTCCTTGGATCAGCTAGTGGTTCTGAAATGTCTACCTATTAGTAGCCCAATACCTAATCCACAAAGTTACCAGGACTCCATAAATATCCTGCTAGCTGTCAAAAATAGGGGTGATGCTTAATGCATCCTACGTTTTATGTCTCCCATGCTTCACATATTGCATACTTACAGAGTTTTGAACACAACCAATAGTCTCCAAACTGCCCATTTCAACACTCCCTGTTTATCATATTTTGTACATAGCAAGAAATGATTCTTACCAAATCAGTTTTGAACCTGCCACTGAACTACATTTACTTTTATTTTAAAAAACATAGTACAAGTAGCTCGTGTTACCTTCAACTTTCAAGCTTACTTTTAGGAAAAAAAGAGATCTAAAATAGCTATATGTTCAAGGACTGAAGAATCTTAAAGAGAAGTATTAAAATGATTACTGAAATGCATATGTGAAAATCCTTCTTGGTAGTTTGAATACGAAGGTATCAAGAGGTAGAGAGAGTGTTGAATTTATGTTGTGGAAAATTGGTCCCAAGTTGGTTTTCCACTTCATCAGAAAACACTTTTGTCTTGTATGCAAACAGTTAATGAAGCATGCCATCCCAGAATTGTTTTAACTAGAGTGAGAAATATTTCACCTTTCCCCACTCTTTTCCTTTCCGGAAGTTTTAAAACATAAGACACCTTGCATTTCAACACTCCAGTGCAGTTTTTGAGGTCCAAAGAATGTACCTTAAACTATTCAGGATTTAAGTATGTCTGCTGTCATGTAGGAATCAGTTTCTAGTGAAGAAAGGTAGCAAAAGTGTGTCGATTCTGCTATACAATAACAAATGTATGAAGAGAATAATCTAGTCGTTACAATTTCATCCCGCAGCCTACCTTGAGAGCGAGTATTTTGGAGCAGCGAGTCTTTTGATTCGGTTTTTAAAGCCTCTGGCAGGTGGGAAAATTTTGTTCCAACAAAATTGGGAACAAAGGGATTCTTTGAAGAGGTTTCTGGTTTACCTTTATACCATTTTCAAAGAAAATGGGATAATCATTTCTTTCATATTAAAATGAAAATAAATATAAGGGGCAAGAAAAATTACACATTCTGGCAAATAATTGCACTTAAAAAATAGAGCCTTAGATTTATTCAGAACATACTTTATACTCATATTAACAAAACGCTCACCTGCCTAACTTTTTCACAATATGATAATTTACTACTTACTTTGCATTTCTGCTGTTTGATATTACAAAATCCCACTTTAAGTTTGACTGTACGAGATCATTATGACTTTGTATAAAACATTACATCTTAATATGATCAAGTTAGGTAGTACATCTACTAAGCCATGTAATTCCAGGCCAGCGTTCTAAGCAGTTCAAACAATGCACTGCCGATTTCAGCGCTGCTTGGCGGGGTAGCAGGAGAAAGTCTGCTGGATAGGTTGCATGAAGATCGGCATCCTTTAGAAGGTCACATTGACTCCAGGTAGCACCAGGTATGAATAGTATTCATCTCTTGGAATTTTTATTATGGGATCCTAATCCAAAATACCCCTGATTAGAAGGACTGCTAGTTTACAGTGAAAGTATCTTACTAAATACGCACAAAGATTTTCAAGTCAGTTTAGCAAGTCAGCTTCTATTCAGAACGAGTCCTTTACCGAGAATAATTAACCTTTGTAAGTTTTAAATACCAAAAGAAAACAAATATTAGAATGTCTGTTAGATGTGCCATTTCTAAAGGAGCATAGTCGTGATAAAAATAAATAACTAAAACCTTACACACTAAGGAACTTCAAAGTTATTTTAATTGATTCCTTTATTATATGAAGAGTCCATGTCCAGAACTATCAAATGATGACTTATTAGCTCATCAACATGACTCAATCACAGTTTTAAGATTAGGAGATGAAGATTATGTGAAAAATCAGAAAGAAGCATGATATAATTATAATAAATATTAAAGTTTCTTTATATGCAGTTATTTTTAAAATAATTCTATATTGCCATGGATTTACTTTTAGGAGTAATAATACTGAATTGACAAGTGATTTATATGTAAGTGATTTTTATCTGACTTCCAGGTCTTTTATTCCCCTTGCTTGAATCTCATAATTTTATATATACATATATATAATCAAGAATCTGTATTAAAAGTCTCACAATGAAAAAACCTCAACCTTTACATTAAAGGAAGTAATAATCATAATAATCTCTAACATTGGGATGAAACAAATCATTTTATAAATAACTTTCCTGCACATTAAAAGTGGACTCCTCCCATCAGAACTTTTAACAAGAGCGTGTTCTAGCCCCTTTGCCGGAGAGAGCATGGAAGCCCTGGCACGGCTATGAAGGAGCACACAAGAGCCAGCACAGAGCCGGGAGGCAGCCTCGGAGCCTCCGACTACACGAGACAGTAATGGCACCCAGATGACGCTCATTCCAAATTAGACAGAGAGATGTTGTTGTATTACGTCCTATGACCCTCAGCATATGGCCACCAGATGATTCTTAATAATAAACTTTATTCTCGTATCCTCAACTCTAAAAAGAGAAATGAAAATATTCACTTCAAAATGTCTCACATGTATGCGAGTGTATGATTTTCTAAATAAAAAATATTTTATTATGCTGTGCACATTCAACCTACAGGTACTATGCAATTTGGTGATGTGCAATGATGTGATTGGCAGTTATGTCATGATGTAATCTGACAATTGTGTAATACTGCAATTTGGCAGTTATGGATTAACCTAATCTGGCAATTATGCGATGATGTAGTCAACCTCCATAATCTGTTGTCAATTTGAGACTATTACAAGCAAATGAGTGGAGTTTGGCCTGTCGATCAGGTCGCAGGTTGATGACCTCCTTTAGAGGTGCTAAGGAGATAAATAGCTAATTGGAGGTGGGACACACACTCACTCCCTGAAAGACATTACTGACAATGAGCCACATGGAGACGTACTGATGGAACTGGAGCTGGAGGACCCATACCAGCGCTGATACTTCCACCACCACTGGATCCACAAGACTGTCCATCCACTGGCCTGTGATCTTCCCGCACTCAGCATCATTGCATGTGTTGCCTGAGTCTGAGGAGGAACTTACGGGCTGGTATCAGACATACGGGCTAATATCAGACTTATGGACTTGATCTGTACTGCTCTGGGATATTTTCTCAATATTCAATTGCTCTCTTCCATAAAGCTCTTTCTTATACACATATGAGTGTCTATGGATTTGCTTCTCAAGTCAACCCAGACTAAGAAATCATCCATCATAGCATTAAACATAATAGCCTTTGGAAACTAACCAAGTTGATAAGCATGTACGATAGGTGTATGTTTGTGTGTATGTGTATGTTTCAGTTATTTTATTTAAAAAATCATTGCTGTCAAGTTATGTCAATTGTAACTCATGTCAATTGTAACCCATAGCTACTGTATCTGTAAATCTTTAAGGAAGCGAACTGGCTTACTTCTTGAGGAGGATCTGTGTGGTTCGAACAACGAACCTTTTGGCTAAGGTGACAATGCTTAACCCTCCACACAACTACAATTGCTTTTCTCAGCGATATGTAGATATACATATTACTCTCTTTCTCTCCATTGCTTGTTTTGAGTGTCAATCCTATAAATAAGGAACCAGGCTCCTTTATTCCAGATCAAAGTCAAATAAAATATATTTTTTCTAGTAAATACAATTAGTTAAGATCATAAATTCTTAATAACAATAAACGAGGGCTGTTCGTATGTTTTATAGCAGCCTATCAAACTTACAGGATGGAAATGAAAATATTTATGAAACACTAAGCATGGAAACTAACAAGTGAAAATGACCATGAGCTACTACTTCACTCCATGTCATGTCGATATAGCTTCATCTATAAATTAAGCAAGCCACAGAGAGAAAGAACTGTGGTTTTTGGTTTTTTGGTAACTTAATACCATTGTCCTGATGAACAGAGAAAAAAATTGAAGAGATCAAGGATTTCATTTAACTTAGATTGATAATCAATGCCCTGAGAGCAGAAGTCGAGTTATCGAAAGAAAGCAAATCTGCTTTAAAAAAAACCCTTCCCATTTGAAAACCCACAGATGTCACTTTGAGCATTCACATGCACCTAACTCAAGCCATGTTTCTTTGTTTAGTTTCCGTTTCAATCCCCTCAAAAATCGGACGCTCCTTTAAGAGTTCTTCAAAATGTCCACCGAACATGTGGTGCCAAACTTACTCAAATAAAAACACAAGAAGCATTATCATGCAGAGAAAACTTGGGAGAAGTTTATTTTGAATTTCTGAGATTCTTCATACGCGCTCGTGTGTGTTTGGGGATCATGTTGTGTGTTTGGGGATCATGTGTTCAGTGTAGAAGGGGAGTGAGAGCTAACTTGGTGACGCCTCTGGCCTCCCCTCTGACATGGAAGCCCCTGCACACACGGCGGTCAGTTAGAATGAGATGACGATGCAATCATCTCATGGCCGACGTTGCGTTGCGGCGCAGGCGGTGCACTAAGCGCGCCCCTGGCACTTGTGCTTCCAGCAGTTTGAATTTCTCTGGTAGCTCAGTGTGCTGTATGACAGAGCCCAGCCTTCCTCTTCATCAAGGGAGAACACTGTCAAGTTCCCGCGAGTTTTGCAACTAAGATAAAGGTGGGGGGGGGGGGGGCAGCATTTTGGAGTAAAAAGGAGTTTTTGTTTGGTTGTGATTTTAGCCTTTAAAACTGAACTGGTTGCAAAATTATCTTTGACAGTTTTATTCAATGCCATCTTGGTGCTGAATGGAAAAAACCAATGGTGTCTTTATTAGGGAATCTTCCATGAGCTTATTCAGCCCTATTTCACATGCAAAACACCTGCTTGAAAAGCAAGTGGTAAGGTTTCAAAGTGTTAATCGCCCCGGAATACACCTTCCACGGGGCTCAGTATAAAACTGTGCTGTCTATCTTTTTGAAACTCCTGTTCTGGTAAACAGGTGGTTACTTATACCTGTAGTATTTCATTTCCTCAGCACAGCTGTGCTGGAAAATGCTTGATTTTATGAACCACATGGCTATAGTTTTTATAATGGACAGGAAAAAGCCAATCGTATAGCTTCATTTATTTATCCTATACCAGTAAATTTTGAGATTTAATATGATAGGTTTTCTCCATAGTGAACTTTCATAATATAAATAGCCATTTCTCCAGAAATGTGAACAGTTGCATAAACTCATCCCTAAATTCACATGCAAAATAGAACACTGCTGATGAAAGCCCTTTTTCCCCCTGATTTTATTATTATTCATAAAATTCCCTAGGTATGCATGGTGCTTTATAGAGCATATAAAGACAAGGTCTCGGCCACACAGAGTTTACAGTGTAATCCAGAAAGCACACCATGTAACAGGGCACAGATACTGGCAATGGGAACCATAGGAAGACGGATAGAAACATAGATCTTAAACATGGCCACAGAATCACAAAAGAGGCTTTTGTGGTCGTTTTAAAGTGGTAAATAATAAAGTGGCTAGGGGACCAATGGAAACTATTTTAAATCTCCCACAGTCTTATGAATTATATGAAGAAAAACATAAATGTTTTCATATACTGTGTTCCTGAATAGCCACGGCAACACACTCTCTTCCGTCTCAATCATATGGAGGTAGATTTGTGAATGTTAGAAATGCCATTTATTTGTGTTACGATATAGTATTTAACTGTAGAATTACATACTTTGGAGAGAGTCCTTAATTATGAACCCTAAGCTTGATAAGGTAACATACATTATTATTCATGGACAATGAGATAGATACCCCAGCACCACCAACTGACTCATATTGACCCACCAGAGAGAAGAGAAGTGCTCCATTTGTCCCATCTCTCTCCCATGGAGCGACTGGTGAAGTTGAGCTCTAGACCCTGTGGTCAGCAGCTGAATGTGTAACGCTTTAAGTCACCAGGGCTTCTTGAGACAGCTATTGGAACCAAACTCCCTGGTTTGGTTCAATAAGCAAATGTTAAAGACAAAAGTGCCATTATTCCCCTCTTTAACCACCTGAAATAAACACTAAAGTGAGAGTTGAACACTGAACCTAGCACTCAGTTACACTACCTTAAAAGTCATATAATGTCAGGCAAGAAATAATCTCTCTGCCACTCCATTTACTCATCCGTAAAGTCGAAATGCCAACAATATTAACATTTTATGTCTCAGATTGAATGAAAAGAAAAGCGGATGTGAACATCCTACTCTAAAGAGAGAGCAAGATAACCTTAGACAATAAAACACTGGGATGGTGACACTGGAGAAAATCCACCTCTGAAATAAAAGAGAGCGTCTAAAATGGGGACAAGGTAGAGGGAAGCAGTAAGTATAGAGGGCCGGGAGTAGGACACATACTGTCTCAGAAGGTATCCTGGCTCCCTAGGCACTCGTTCATTGGGCATCCATTCTGTAGTAGTGACGCAGCCGAACCACCGGGCCTGGCAGAATATGCCAACATACCCTAAATAGCCCTGCTGCCCTCAATGAGCTGAGGATCTCCTGGAAGAGACCAATTCTGAAACAAGCAGATTTGTAAACAAATTAGTATGCTAAATTATATACAGTGCTACAAACAAAATAAAAATAAATCCAAACGCTTCACTGCCATCGAGTCTATGCCAGCTCATGGTGACCCTAGAGGGCAGGGCACACCTGGCCCTGTGAGTTTCAGAGACAGTGAACGTTCACGGGAGTACAAAGCCTTGTCTTGCCCCTGAGGAGAGGCTGGTGGTTTGGAAATGCTGACCTTTTGGGCTGTAGCCAATCTCAGAACTCCTCCGTCACCAGGGTCCTCAGACAGCATTCCAGGAAACAAGCAAACTAGTGGGAAGTACTGCTGAGCTGGAGGGAGAGCGAGAGAGCAGTGGGAAATGGAACCTGCAGGAACACCTTGTCATTGGCGCTCCCTTTTGCTCCATGACGAATGTATTCTCTTTTGTTATTATTTAAGTCATTTTATTGGGGGCTCGTACAACGCTTATACTAATCCATATATACATCCATTGTGTCGAGCACATTTGTACATTTGTTGCCCTCATCATTCTCAGAACATATGCTTTCTACTTGAGCCTTTGGTGTCAGCTCATCAATTTCTTCCCTCCCTCCCCGTTTTCTAAAACATCACCTGCTGTCTTTTTGATTGAGGTGTTCCTCCATTTATTGGGTCCTTTTTTTTTAACCCCATCGTTGTTTTGTATGTTTTCCTGTAGAAGGAAGACCATATGGGTGGCTCTATGAAGACAGTAACAGGATTCCTAACTGCCTGGGGGCCTGGAAAGGGGAGCAAGGCGGAAATAGAGTCAACAGCAATGCATCCAAGGGGGATGGAGAAGCTCCACATCGATGGTGGGGATGAATGCACGGCCCTTTTTAATATGACTGAATTATTAAGTTGTATGATATATGAGTCATATTTCAATAAAACATTTTTTATAAAAGAAATGTAGCATTTGGAGACGGACATTTAAACCAAGACTAGAGGAGGACAGGAGTCAGGGACAGCAAGAGTAAACAGAAGAGAGCTGCTGAGAAGGTCAAGGACAGCAAGGAAGGAACACAGCATATTTGCCAAACTGAAGGAAAGCCAGTCTTCCAAGAAGAGAGAACCGAGCAAGAGGAGCGCTGGCCAGGCGTATTTTACAGGCCGAGTGGGGTATTTCCCATCTTCTGCAAGGCCTTTCCGATCCTGGGAAGGCAGCTGACTTTTCTTCTAAGGGCCACGAAAGGTCGTGCATGCTTTTCAGAAGGCAAGCCTCGTGAACTGACTTTGGAATGACAACCGCCGCTGTAGCTGGTATAGGGACAGAGGATGGAAAAGGCAAAAAAGGGCACTTAAAAAAATGGGATGAGGTCATCGCGGCCCCTCTGGATAAGGCTGATCACTTGTCACCCAATGAGCAGCAGATAGAACGGGGAGAAGGAGGTGTCATTGCCGTGAACGGTCAGGCCTGTTCTGAGTCTCAGGGACCCTAGAAGACAGAGGAGATCAGCCCGGCTGCTTCCTAGGCTGCAATACATATAGGAGCACACCCCTCCCTCAGGTATGTGTAAGTCCCCTGGGGTATATACGCAGCCTAGCTGGCTGAGTGGGTTACGAGTTGGGCTGTTAACAACCACAAGGTCAGCAGTTCCAACGCAACAGCCACTCTATGTTAGAAAGATGAGGCTTTCTACTCCCATAAAGAATGATGATCTCCGAAAGCCACTGGGGCAGCTCTCCCCTGCCTGACGGGGCCACTGTGAGTCAGAACTGACTCAATGATCGAGTGAGAAAAGACAATGATAATATGAATGTACCAAAATTGTTTCATATATATATGTATTTATATATATACATATATATATATTGGCAGTACAGAAAAAAGTCAGTTAATTCTGTCAGTTCAGTAAACAAGCCTTTGAAGATAATGTATGATTTAGACATCCATTTAATTCATTTCAAATGAAAATTACATAGCATACATTTTTTAATTAAATGTAAATAAATTTTAGAAAGCAAATATAAGCATTTCCATATCTATATCTACCCAAATTATCCTAAATGGTATTTTAAGATTCTCCCTGAGTTATGGTAAATTTAAAGAATCTGTAAAACTGAAACCTTGGAGTTATTTGCCCTATTGCTCTGCCTACATGTACAAAAGCAACTATTTTAAAATATTAATAAAATACAGATTCCATACGAAGGACTTTTCCTTCTTTTAAATTCCTAAGTATAAGAATAAGTTAAGTCATTTTTGCACATTGTTTTATCTATCAATAGTAATTAACACAGTCTTAATCTGGCTAATGTTAATGACCACTGTTCTCCCGTAAATCCCAGTTAAACCAAGCTTATTAAGGGCTAATTAAAGGAAGTCTTATGTGCACTGAATAAAGTAATGTCTGTTGTTAGAGTCGGAGTGCGTATTTGTCTGATAATACAAAAATGGGATGGAAGTTTCCCATTAAAAAGTTTATAATCTGATTTCTCCAAAAAAAAAAATTTTTAAGTGCAAATCAAATGACGGAGAATTGTTTTCTCCTTCCAGGTGTTTGTGGTCTTAAAACCGACAGCAGAGGCATCAGAGGCTAGTGACTTCTTGAACATTCCATCAGGCTCGGGCTGAAGGGAATAGCAGCATAGTCATCTTTGAGGGGGGCGGGGAGGGGGTGGATGAGATCGGGATGAACTAGGGAAGCACAGGAGAGCGAGGGTGTGTAAGGCGGGCATAGGACCTGTGGTTTCAAAGGATGCTGGGGACACTGGGCAGACTGACTGCAAAAGCCCGATTTGGTGACGCTGACTACTTTGTGAGATGCTGCTTTCCTCTTCAGTCGTAGAATGTGTCAGGCAGCTTTGCAAAAATATTCAATCGCCATTCGGATTTGCCCTTTCGAAGGACAAACCCAATACTGACAATGACTCTATCTCCCTTAGAGATCAGGCAAAGGAGCCCTGGTGGCACCACAGATAGGCCCGCACTAACAGAAAGGTCCCTGAGGGGAACCATCGGGCCCTCCATGGGTGCACAAGGGCAGAAGGGCTCAATAGAAAGTCAATGTCTAGTGCTCGCTTCGGCAGCACAGAGACTAAAATTGGAATGATACAGAGAAGATTAGCACAGCCCCTGTGCCAGGATTACATGCACATTTGCGAAGCATTCCATATATTTTTTTAAAAAATCAACGTCTGGATGGCAAAAATCAATAATGATGGCAACCTATTTACAAATGTGCTTGATATGATTGATGTATGGATTGTGACAAGACCTATAAAAGCCATCAATAAAATGTTTTAAATAATAAATTTTTAAAAGAAAAAAGAGTGCAGCCTGGGGAAGTCTATGGGCCCAGTCTATAAGTTCCTACAGGGTCACAAGGTGCTGGAATCCCCTCTTCCACAACAGGTGTGCAGATGACGAAGCTGAGACGGAGAGGGATCAAGTGCAGTGATGAAAACGAAGTCGGAGCAGCAAAGGAGCGTGTCATCATTTACACCCAGGCAATCAAGGCGCCCGATTTTGTGCTCCTGATAACTAATCTGGGGTCCTGGTGGTGCAGCGATTAAGCACTCAGCTACTAACCGCAAGATCAGTGGTTTGAATCACGCGCCCATGTGCCCTACTAGTGGTTTAGCATGGAGGGCAGGAGGGGGGGTGGTGGTGATCAAGCAGTCTACGCCCACAAAGATTTACAGCCTAGAAAACCCTATGGCATAGTTGTATTCTGTCCCATAGAGTCATTGTGAATGAGAATCCACTCCCCAATAGGTTTAATACTTAGCTCCTCAGTGGAACTTCTTGGTTTTCATTTCCATCTTTATTTCCTCATCCAATACTCATTCCCATTCTTCTCTCTCTCTCTCTCTCTCTCTCTCTCTCTCTCTCTCTCTCTCTCTCTCTCCCTCCCTCCCCTCCTTTCCTTCCTTCTTGCTACTTTCATCCTTTTCCCTCCATCAAAAGGACTCATTCGGAAGACAGCAAATTCTACACACACACACACACACACAAATTCGAATAAAGTTGAGTGGTGGCTGGGGGTTAATAGATAAAACAGGAAAAAATCAGGACATCAGTAGAAAGCTGAAGACATGAAACTTGGACATTCAATTCAAATGTGACTATCTTTGAAGACTATTTATTGACTGTAAGAGAATGGATTCTTAGGAGTGAGCTTTCCAATGCACTCGATACGCGGATTTTGTTGTTGTCCATCTCTTTGCTTTGCTTAGATTCTAAGTCAGGAACAAAAAAGGCATCAGCTCCACATAGTGTGCACACACATACATGTGTTGACACAGAAGAAGCTGTACTCTTTAAAAGAGAAGACCGCCACATCTCTCTCCCACTAAGTGTCTGGCGCACTGAAATGGTTGACATTTCAGGTAGCAGCCAAGTATGTGAGGCACTGTGTCACTAAGTCTCTCTCTTAGAATAAAGATGATGGATACGTGTTTTTCTAATCCAGTTTTGCTTCACATTTGGAAGAAAAGAATGTAAACTTGGTGTTGAGGGACAAGAAGCTACCTCTCAGAACCAATTTGTAGAGACTAGCAGATTGTTTTTGACAAACTAGGTAATATTTTCCAGTTGATGACTTTCTTGCCTGTTTTTATCAATTCATTCTCTCTTATTCATTGTTTTTGTCACCTTTATATCTCAACATTAGTGATTTATACCCAACTAATCAGAATTCCTGGCTATTGACTAAATGTAATACTGCCTGTACTGCATGAAGTTTATGAGACAGAAATTTCAAGCCACAAATCACTTCAGATTCCAAGAGATAAGTGGGTGTTATACAATTACTCCACAGTCTTCATCTGAAAAATAAGTGCATGCAAATAAAGGACACCTTCAAGATGTTCATGTTTAGAAATATCACTTCATTGAAAAACCCCACAGACCACCAAAGACACCCAGAAGGTGCAAAGTAGCCAATTCCTCCATAGCTTAGTTTCAAAAGGGCGGCACACTACCAAAGCCCCACGATGAGAAATTAAGAGATCTAAATAAAACAGGTGCACGTGTTTCTGGGTGCATCTCTCTCTGATCATTCAGGGGGAAGCAGATTCCTCACTGTAAATGGAAAAGAGTACCCCTCATACTTTCAATCACAGGAGCTACTTTATAAAAGCAATCAATAAAAACACACAGGCACTGACACACCACTAGGCAACAGGATCATTTTTCCCAAAATTGTGATCGCTTTTGAAAGTAATTACTTGTGGTCAATGTTACTTGAATTTTGGCCTGCTATCTTGGTAGAATAGAATAGACATTATATGCCAGAATTTTTGAACTGTCTGAGGAAGTTTTTCACCTCTAAAATCAGGAATAAGGAGGGCTATCACTTTAACAAATAGAAAAGTTACCGTGGGTCAGCTGGTCAGCTTTACCAAACAAAATTTTGAAAGCCAATAGCTAGAGACTACACACACACAGAGAGAGAGAGAGAGAGAGAGAGAGAGAGAGAGAGAGAGAGAGAGAGAGAGAGAGAGAGAGAAGAACCCAGAACACACTCATTTATAATTGTCTTGTTAAGAAAAACTTCCTGATAAACAGAGGGGGGAAAAAGCAAATGCTTCTTACTGGGAAATGTTAATTTTTTTGAGAATGTATGTCTTCAGAAAATAGAGCTACTATGTAGAAGGGTTGAGATCAAAATAGGCTAAACCAAGGATGGGCCACATCTTTCTAAGTTGATGGAAGAATTCAAAACTGCTGAGTTACGCTTTGTGGTAAATATTTTGGAATGTGGCCAAGGCTGTTATAAACACTTCTGGGTTCACTTTTCCAGGGTCCTCTTTTAAAAATCAATTACAAGTTTAAGCCTCCAAATACAGGAGTTTTAAAATGTCAAGCTTATGTTACTTTTTTCCCCTGCTGTGCATCTATGGCAATATTTCAAAACCTGTATATTAAATTGATTATGTTCTATAATTAAACTATTAAAGGTAGAGGGCTATACAAGTGGGATAAAATTCCCACCATGGCATAGCAAAT